>NC_057795.1:603224231-603225128 GCF_018294505.1 Triticum aestivum | reverse complement strand
ACTTTGTGGTCCTAGCGAAATCACTCAAGAAGGAACCGAAGCAAAGCAACATGACCAGCATGCATGCATATGAAAGGCACTGGTGTCTATATCAAGATGTAACCAAAGCTGAACCCAAAGGAGATGATTCTGGCTATCAATCGATCCCCTTTACAGTTAAGCGGGATATGGGAACAAACCACAAGGCTACATACATCCGGCCTTTGTTCTCAGGTAACTAACAGGGGTTTATTCTTTATTGCAAAACTATCTACCAGTACAGTAGTATAACACTATATACGTACTGGCAAGCAAGCAAGCAAGCAAGCAAACCATCTCAATCTGCAGCATTGACAGAAAGTGCAAGTGATCTGGAATTTGCCCAAAAAAAAATAGTGATCTGAAGCGCACCTACCAGGTGCTTTGGCAACTAGGTGCCGACATTAATTCCTGTCCTGTTCCTGACTAATATTTGGATCTACTGGATGGTTTCCTTGACATGCGGTAGTTCCAGGCAATCATTTTCCAAGTATTATTTGAGATTTTTGCTAACTTTTGAAGGACAGCATACTAGTTTGTGTGTGATCCAGTGTGTTAATATCATGGGCAATGACATATTAGTGTCTACTGAAATTTAAGAGCTCCTTTTTATGTATTCAAACCACGAAATCACTCAAACCGCGAAACTATGTCTGAAAAAAATACTTGCAGCAGCATGGATTAATAAAATACTGCTAGCTAGCTAGCTACTCTCCATGAATCCATGCCACATGCCCTTCCTGGCACTTCTACTCCTAGTACTACAGATGTCGAGCTACCTCTCGACCTAAAGGATCACTAAAGAACCTACCTCACAAACAATCCAAGGATGCCCTGCGAAAAGCTAATAGTCTAGCAGAAGCAAAAAGCTACTGTTCT
>NC_057795.1:602962722-603223844 GCF_018294505.1 Triticum aestivum | reverse complement strand
TAGTAGAGGAGGCGCCCCCGCAAGGCTCTGCTAGGTCCCCGGCGCTTCCCGACGGCGACGCCATGGAAAGGAGGGAGGATTGGAAGGGGGAGGCGGTGTCGGTGGAGATGGCGGCGCCGGCGGCGAACGCGTTGCGGGTGGAGGGAGGTCACCCTGAGTCCTGAGAGGAGGGAGGACGCGGACGCGGTGCGGTTCGGGAATTGTTCTGGTCGGCCGCTGGCGTTCATGGGCTTTTTCTGGGCCGTCTGCTTGGACCGGCCGGTTTCCATTGGAGTTTCTCAACAAAAAAAAAAGCGCCATTGGTCCTTTTTCTTATGGATTCCATATGTGGACTTGTTCAAAAAAATGCGGGACTAGTGGGATGGAGTGAATTGATCAAAACCATCATATTTATAGCTACGATAACAGGTTGCCATCGTTTTTTGTCAGAAAACACAAATAACCACCAACTCTGCGTTAAGTGAGTAACAAATCACACTGATCCGGAGTTGAGTCACGACTAAAATCGAAACTGACATGGTTGGCCTACTTGTGGGGTCCACTTGTCAACTTTGACCGTCAGGTTGGCCGTTATGACAGGTGAAGCCCACATGTTGGTCCCTTCAAAAAAATTAAAAAACAATCGGTCCCTGTAACTTTTTTTAGAAAAGCAATCAGGTCATGTAACTTAAAAACCAGTCAAGTCCTTGCTTGTTTTTTAAAAAGCAATTGAGTCTCTGATAGTTTTCTAAAAAGCAATCAGTTCCCTGTTAGTTTAAAGAAAAAACAAGCACGCCCTTGTGCGCCGGCCATGGTGGTGGGCGGCCATGGCTGCTGCGGCCTTGGCTGTGTCAGCCGTGGAAGTGGCCGATCGTGGATGCGCGTAGGGCGTGGTGTTGCCCGTTGCTGATATTGTTGCGTGTGCTATTGCTAATGCTTGCCGCCTACCGCCGCCTGTTGCTACTAAACCTGAGAATGGTTATTAAAAAAACTGGGTGAAACGGTTCGGTTCTTACTTTGGGTTTGATTGGTTCAGGTTTTATTGGGCTGAATCTTTTTTAGTTTGGTTTTGGTTTGGGTATGTGAAGAAACCAATTTGGGTATAGTTGGTTATGGGCTTAAACAATTTGGTTATTAACGGCTATAAACTATGGGTCCAAACCGGTTTCTGGGCATTGGTTATGTGCAATAAGCAAGGACGCATCAACAACGAATATCTTTGATCTGCGTACATGCTGCGATGCACTATGTAATTCTGTATTATGGGGAAACACCACATGCAAATCGAATGTGTTTGCTTGTGCTTTAGCCAAGCAATTGGTTTTAATACACTTGTCAGTGAGCTTTTCATTCATGGGCATTGTCTTTTTGACTCTTGCTATGTGTTGACCGTATCTCAACGATAACTTTGTTCCCAAAATATTGTAGATGCACTTATGCCTTTTCTATGTCATTTGCTTCTTAACATGTTGATTTGTGCAATCATATATACATTGAAGCAGACCCATAGTTATGTATTGGGTTTAAACCCACGGTTATGCATTGGGTTTAAATTGGTTTGGGTGGAAAAAATAGAGGGTTTGGTTTTGGTTGGGCTGAAAATGGCATTAAACGGGTATGGTTCAAGTATGGTTTTGAGAGATACATGCACGGGTATGGTTCAAGTATGGTTTAAGTATGAAACCATTCTCAGATTTAGTTGCTGCTACCCGCTGCTGCTATGTGCGGTTGCTGTTGCTGCTTGCCATCGTTGAGGCTTGTTACTGCCCACTGACGTTGTTGCACGCTGCTTTGGCGCCTCTCGATGTCGCTGCGTGCTTTGTGGCTGTTGTTTTGCCGCTGCTTGCACCGTCGCTACCCATTGCAGTTGCTGTTGCGCCAGCCTTGCTGGGCGGGTGTGGTGCTGACTCGCCGTGACGATCGTTTGCGCGCGCTTCGTTTGCCTAAGCCACATGGACCCCATAGGTGAACCAGCCTGTTCGTTTCATGCTTAGTCACGGATCAACTCCAGATCAATGCGATTTGTTACTCACTTGTCGCAAAGTTGATGATTATTTGTGGATTTTGGCAAAAACGGTGGCAACCTGTTACGCTAGCCATAAATATGGTGGTTCTAAGCAATTTACTCAGTGGGATACTGTCCGCACACGAACACGTCACCGTGTACCTCCAACGCCGGGGGTGATGCACCGCAGCTCACGTCGAAAGAGACCCGTCGAAAGCGCGGTACGCAAGACAATCCGGCGAGCGCTTTTGTAGACCCGAAACCCCACACGCCCGGGAGGGACCCCGTCTGGACACGCGGAGGCTATGGGCTGCCCTAGGTCGACCTGACCGCCCCTAGGGCCTCGAGGTTCGCCGCCCTGCAACAAGAAGGAAGAACGAGGGAGAAGAAGAACTAGGGTTAAGGAGAAAAGATAAAAGATAAAAAATGGTAGATGAATTGATCGATTGTGTGTTGTTCAATCGGCCGTCACCCCTTAGGTATATAAGAGGCGGCTGGACTTCCCGTGCAAGGAAAAGACTTGGATTCACGTTCAAAACCCTAGTCAAATTCGGATTGGTTTTATCCGAACTTTCCAAAACTGTTCGGTTTAAACTGGCTGCACCTTGCGGGTCTTTTTTGTGGTGGTAAACGATCTCGGATGGAAACGAGCCCAAAAGCAATCTTGACTGTTTCGACGAGACGAACAACTTTTATGTTGAACGTTTTTTGATCAGAGGTCATCTTGAGAGTTAAATCGGTCGCGCAAAACAGGCTATCCCTCGCGCTACCATCAGACAGGGTGTCTGGTGGGGCGCGCCAGTTTTTGCCTCCTGACAGGGCTGTATTCCGATGGCTCTAACTTTTGCATACGAACTTGGTTTGGAACGATTTTTATATCAAAATCGATCGTTTCGACGAGACGAAGACAATCCGTGTAGATAATATTTCCATTTGAGGTCTTCTTGGGGGCTTAATCATCCAAACTGTACTCTGAATATAAGATCTTAGTATTTTGAGCATAGTTTCGGCCTTCGAGATGAAATCGGACTGCGATGACCCGAACTTCAAAGATGTTCATATCGACAATACAGAACTCTTTCATGAAGATCACTTCTCCATTTGATGCCATCTTAAATAAGTTATTGACCGTGCCAAAATCTGGTGTCAACACATGCCCCCCTGTTTTTCGACAAAGTTTGTGTGCCGAAAAATAACTTCCGCATAGCTTGTTCTAAGGACGATGTCAACACTCCATCGGCATTTTGCATGTTCTTAGGACGACAAGTATATATCGGCCATTGCTTGTTTGAACCTCTTGATGCAAACTTGGGTGAAAACTTCTCAGCTTCTATAACAATCCGGTGATAAGGTTCCATAGATCAAAATCATCCTCCGAACCATATTGTTCACCCTTTCGCTAGGATTTTGCAGATAATCAAGAATGAAATTCCTCCAATCTTTACTTCGCCTGCATAAAAGTTTCATTAGTGGCCGAAGCGGTGGGCTTCGATTCAGCCTTACCTATGTTGACAAGACCTAGCATCGGCTATTGATATAAATGCAATACACCATGGTTAACATAGTAGCCGGACGCTTGCTGTGCCAACTCTTTCAAATTGTCATGCCTAGATATATGAACAATTTCAAAGCAACCCAAGGTAAATCTTGCATCTAAACATACCAAAAGATAAACTATAAGTGATCCGTCAAAACATTGATAACCCTTGGATATTTGTTGCACTACTAATAACGAATCACCGGAAGCCTCAATATGTATAGCACCTATATCAAGGCAAAGCTCCAATCCGAATGACAATGCATATTTGGTTTTGATGATTGTGCAAAAATATTATAAGCGGCCTGAGGCTTCACAAATTAGCTCCATATGGAGATAAATAAGCAACACCAACACCTTGGTCATTGCCACAAATTTACCGTCGAAAATAATCTCCATAGTACTAGAAAGACAAGGGCAATATCAATGAACATGTACCTCGTTTTGGCCTCTAATTGAACTAAGGACGATGTTAGGATACTACATCAGCCATGCTTTGACATATTCTTAGGGCGATAGATAAATACCGGCCATCAACATAATGCCCATGTAGAATTCATTCACCAAATCATGTATAGCCGAAATAAACAAATGAAACAGCAATCAAATATTTTGGCCCTTTGGATTAGCAAGAAAAAATGTAGCTAATAAAATGTATAGAGATTTGGTAATACTCTCTCATGATGCAGAAAATTATGTCACTTCCATGGATTAAAATAAATCCAGGGAGGGTAATTTATCATACCTGATGATGAATTCCATGGCAAAGGCATCAATGGTATGGTTGAAGAATATGGATGATGTGCTAACCGAAGATTTTGATGGGGTGATGCAAACCTTCGGCTTAACTGTTTTTGGCTTCCATCCTTCTCTTTCTTCACTTTTGTAACACTTGTTGCAATAGAAGGTTGCACATCACTTTCATTTTGACTGCTCCTCTTCGGAACCCATGCCATGTTCTTATTTTTCAGCTCTTGTGCACTAAGTTTTTGTAATTCCTTCTTTCGCCAATACGATAAGCCGAGTGGGCACCCCGGCTGTGATTTTGTTTGAAGCAATGGCAACTCTTTTTGAGCCTTGTGCACCCTCAACTTCTTTTCCTCATATTTGGCACACTGAATTTTATCAATTGATTGTTTCACTTCTTTGCCTTTTGTAGCCAATGTCAACACTTTAATTGGCTCTTTGTTATTTGAGATCAAATCTGAAGTAGCACACTTACGACCATCTCTTTTCACGCGGTAAACTTGCTTTACCACCTCTTTTTTCTTCCTTGAGCTCTGGACTGATTCCTTATGATTGAAACGGTCTTTGATGCGTGATTGTTCAAATGTTGATCTTCTTGGAGCTGCATAGTATTGGTGAGATGGTCTAAAATAAGATGGAGAATGTGCCCTTGTATCATACCTGTCCCATGATGAATATGTATCTATATGAGCATAGGGAGGCATCCACGGCATTGGCATTGGCGGCCCATAAGGATATGAATATGTTGCATTAAAATTATCACTTTGCCAATACCAATCCTCATATTTGCGCCTTGGGGGTGATCTTGGTTTCTTTGCATGATTTGGCTGATAAGCATTCTTCTCTTCACTCTTCTTTTGATATTTTTTCAATAGTTGTGCGAAAGTGACTTTCAGCTTTTTACCTTTGTGCTTACGTCGGCCTTTGTTTTCTTTGGTTGTGCTTGCACCGATCTTTGGATTTGCTTACTGCCCCCCAGTACTTGGTATCTCCATTGTAGCTTCGATGGAATTGTCACCCTCAAGATTATGTTCATTATGCTCTTCAACAACTTCTTTACTTGAAAGCTTGATCCCATCACCTGTAGTTTTTACCTTCTCTTTAAATGTATCGGCTTGAAGCAGCCGATGCAAAAACTTTTTGCCATCAGGACCAATCGGAATAGACTGGTCATATCTTGGTGTTTCAACAAACTTCAATCATCCTTCTTCAATGGCCGATTTAACTATTTGACGAAACATGTTGCAATCCTCAAAATTATGTTTGGACGAATCATGCAACTTACAATACATTCGTCCTTGGATTGATGGCTTAACATGGTGATCGAGAATTGTAATGTAATTATTTTTCAGCAACAAATCAAATATTTGATCACACATGCTTGAATTGAAGGTATACTTCTTGTTTTCTAGCCGATCTTGCTGTTTGAACGGCTTTGGAGATAAGCAAACGAATGGTTCAGATTTGGAATCTCCCCATTCGGCTATGCATTGTGTTTTCCACTCTATCTCCGATGTCTTTGGATAAGATATTGTATCAGCATCGGTTTTCTCAATAATTTAACCTTGGCTTTAAATTTCTGAAACGAAGATATTTAGAACATACATGACTTAGTTGAGACCAAGTGCAAGCCAAGTACGAAATAAGCAAAGCTACCCAACTAGATATGAACTTTAGATAAAGCAATGGGGAAAGCTTTGGCTGTAACAACTGAAAGTGCTAGTTATCGACTAGGGGGGGTGAATAGGCGATTTTTATCAAAGTCTTCAAAACGTGGAGGTTTCGAAGACAAACAATAGAAATGACCTAATTGATATGCAGCGGAAGGTAAACTACAACAAGCAGGCCATAGTCAAGTATACAATAGCGTTAACGTACGAAGACTAATAGCAGCTCGGTAGTAGGATCAGGATGGAAGATAATACGAAGCCAATCAACAATAGTAGTCAAGCAATGAAGTCAATCAGATAAGACAGATAAGCAATGACTTCACGAAGACAGACTCAAAATAAAGGAGGGAAGAGATGGAACCAGTCACTTGTTGAAGACACATGATTTGTTGGACCAGTTCCAGTTGTTGTGACAACTGTACGTCTGGTTAGGGAGGCTGAGATTCAACTCAGAAGACCGTGTCTTCACCTTATTCCCCTTGAGCTAAGGACACTTAGTCCTCGCCTAATCACTCTGGTAAGTCTTCAAGGTAGACTTCCAAACCTTCACAGACTTCGTTCACCTGGCAATCCACAATGACTCTTGGATGCTCATAACACGACGCCTAACCGGCTGGAGGATACACAATCCTCAAGTGTAATAAGTCTTCAGGTCACACAGACAGAAAGACTTCAGTGATGCCTAACACTCTTTGGCTCTGGGTGTTTGGGCTTTGTCCTCGCAAGGATTTCTCTCTCTCAAATGCTTCGAGGTGGGTTGCTCTCAAACGACAAAAGTCGTATACTAACTCTGAGCAGCCACCAATTTATGGTGTAGGGGGTGGGCTATTTATAGCCACTAGGCAACCCGACCTGATTTGTCCAAAATGACCCTGGGTCACTAAGGAACTGACACGTGTTCCAACGGTCAGATTTCAAACACACGCGGCAACTTTACTTGGGCTACAAGCAAAGCTGACTCATCCAGCTCTGGATAAGGTTTGCTCTCATTGTCTTCGCTCAAAGACATAGGCTTTGAGTTGAGCATCACTTCAGTCACTCTGACTTAGTTCACTTGGACCCCACTTAAGAGTACGGTGGTACCTATGACTCAACAAAGAAGAAAAGGAAGCAACAAATCCACACAGTCTTCGTGCTCCATAGTCTTCACGCAATGTCTTCTCAGGCCATAGAGTTCGCCTGATGATGTGATATATGGTGCATGGCAAATACTCAAGGTCTTCAACAAAGAACTCTGTTGGATATTCAGCATCACGTGGCAAAGGCTTCATCATGCTCAGCATCTGACTCATATTGGGTTCAGGCTTATGAAAGATGCTTTCCAGAGCATTGCCGTGATTTTGACAACCAGGTTCATAGAGTTCTCCGGGAGTGGATAGGCCTGTAAGCTCGATGATATCCATAGCTTTGGCTTCATGATGAACATTTTCGGTCATCCACTCGAGAACCCATGTCTTCGTATCTCTGTTGTAGCCGCGAATGTGCAGAGTAGCATAGAAGTGAAGCAATAGCTCTTCATTCCAGTGTTCTTTATCTGTGACAAAACTGAGCAGCCCAGCATCACGAAAGCAGTCAAGTGCTTCTTCTAAGCAGGGTAGTCCAGTAATGGCTTCAGTGTCTAGGCGCATATGAGGGAAAATGTGCCCTTGATCATACAAAACACATGAGTAATAGCTTCGCTGCTGATGACTCCAGAACCGATCTGATGATATTCTTGGCTTCGTGTAGGGGTTCTTCGAGCTGTCAAAGAATGTGTTGTGGCTCTTGAAGCCATTTGCATTGAAAGACCCGACAGCGGTGGCAGTACCAGGAAACCTTGATAGTCTTGGCTTGGGCTTCTGGACTAGAGGCCTATGCTCAATGTGATAGTCAAATTGAGGACCAGAGACATTAGGTGGAGGGACTAGAACGGGCCATCTTACTATGACGAGCTCGCCATGGTTGTATGCTTGCTCAATTGTATAGGGCCGTGGAGGCGGAACAGGAGCAGTGGCAGCAGCTGAGGCTTCAGGCTGCACAACAGGTGCTTCAGGAGCAGTAGCCTCGTTAGCTTCAGGTGCAGTGGCCTCATTAGCTTCAGGCACACTGGTTGGTTCAAGCTCCACATTAGCATCAGCCATGACAACGTCATTGGCTTCACTTGCGTTGGTTGTGGCAGCTTCAGGATTTTCAACCTCCACTTGAGGAGCTGGAGGGTCTGGCACAGACACGTTCACTTCATGAACTGTTTCTTCAGGCATGTGGGGAGTAGAGACACGCTCTTCTTGACGTTCTTCATCGGCTGATGCAGCCGGATTGTCTTCAGCAGCTTGTGCTTCAGACACAGAGACATTCACAGTTGGAGTGGCTTCAGAGAACACTTGACGTGCAACAGGTTGACGGTGCACTTCTCCTTCTGGAACGCTCGGAAGAGAGACTTGAGGCCTTGGTCCTTTGCGAAGCCTTTGTAGTACAGGCGACGCCTTTGGAGATGGAGTGGGAAGGTCCTCATCATCTTCAACTTGGACGGATGGTGTGGTTTGTTGATGTTGTTGGGGAGTACTTGGGGTTTCTTGTTCTTGCGGGCGATCAGCCCATGAAGCATCCTGAGCAATTGGCGTCAGAGGACGACCAATGCTGATGATTTCGCTATTCGTACGAACAGGTGATGATACCACATTATATTCAATCTGAGGAAGAACTTCATCATCTTCAACATTGTCATGATGACCAATGTCTTCAGCAGCGGTGGGTTCAGCTGCTGGTATATCTTCAGCTTCAGGAGCCTTTGTGGAAGCAGGCTCATGAACAGTTATGCGAAGTTCTTGGGATGCAGATGTAGGACGAACCACTAAGATGGGTTCAACAACAAGGGGCTCTGTGGGAGCAGCCCGACTCTTCTTGGTCTTGCGCTTCTTCTTGGAGGGAGCGGCATCAGAGGCTTCAGTATTCTTCCTCTTTCTGGCTTCAGCCTCGGCAGCCCTCGTCTTCTTCTATTCTGAAGCGGTTGTGGTGGCCTTTGGCTTAGAGCCAGTCATGCTACTTGGGAAGATAATGCGAGGAGCTTCTTGGCTTGAAGGTGCAGGCTGGTCAGCAGGAAGCTTCTTCTTTTTCTTTGCAGCCATCCTGGGGTCAATGCCAGGACGGCCAAGTGACTTGCGCTTCTCAGCCTCATTGTAGGCAAGCACACACTTATCAGCCAAATTCTTCATACGCTCGCGAGAGCCTTGAGCTTCTCGGCGCTTCTTCAGAAAAGCCTCTTTAAGCTCATGCAACATGACTTTGAAGTTTAGGACGTCTTGAACACTTAGCTTGGCCACATGCTTCTTGAATTGAGCCTTCTCAAAATCAATCTTGTTCTTGAGCTCAACGATTCGCTGAGTGAGAGCCAGCTCAGAAGCAATGGCGCCATTGAAGGCGACACTGAGGCCAATGGGAAGCTGTAAATCTTCAAAGCTAACATTGGGGGTGTCGAACCACTCATCAATGAAATTGTGGATGATGGCCACATCAAAGAGAGGCAAGTTGTTGAAGATTTCAGCCTCTTCCTTGCTCTTTATCAGCTGCTCAAGAGCATCATCAACAAGATCTTCATCACTTGATAGATCAATGGGTTCTTCACGCAGAATGGCGGCAGGAGTCAAGGCTTGATCTGTATGCCTGACAAGTTGCTTTTTCTTCTCCGTCTTCTTGGAGACGCGGGATTGATCTTCAGACTGCACACTGGCTTCAGGAGGAGCAGTGGCCAGTGGCTTCACACGAGAAGCTTTTGGAGGTGCAGCTGGTGATGAAGCCTTAAGTTTCTTTGGCTTCTGCGGCCTAGGAGGAGGAGCTGGGGCTTCATCAGAATCAACCTCATTGACAGAATGATTCACTTTGGCACCTTGTACCAAGATGTAGGAGATGAGGCCATCAAGGTTTGCAAAGGGGCCAATTCTGTTTTCTTCAGCTTCACGTGTGCCATCATCACGGGGAGCAGAGGGACCAGGATTGAAGTCTAATCCCCGTGACTTCCTGTTTTCCTTTGCTGAAGCCTTAGCAAACTAGAAGTTGCGCTTGAAGATATTGTCGTCACGACACCAGAGCAATGATGATGGGTCGGCTTCTTCAGGCTGTGGCCCACGGACCATGCAAGGATAGAATTCCTGCGCAATGGCTTCAACTTTGTTCTTGGGGGGAAGGCCTCGATAGAGAATATCACCCCAAGGGCTCTTGATAGCATTTTTCTCTGCGTACTCCTGGGTGACGAACTTGTACTTGTACCACTGTTCAGCCCAATAGCGTCGAATCCATTGGATTCGAGTCTTGCGCTGATTGTAATCTTCTTCAGGATCTGTTTTATACATTTCTGCCAGATCCTCAGGCAGATCCTTTGAAGTTCCCCCACGATGCTGTCTGCCACCCTTCCTTGATGATTTTTCTGCTGCCATGAACTTCAAACTGAATGGCTTCAGTATGTTCAAAGGCTTCATAGATTTACGCTTGCTGGTCAAGCAGGAACTGACTTCAGGAGAATTGATATGATGCTGTAAGTATTCTGCAAACGGATGCAGACTATGAGAACCAAGGGATTCTCCCACGGACATGTACCTGTGACATCATTAGAGATGCGAGGGAAGGGGAAGAGGTATATGCATTCTCAGAAGATTTTGAAGATAAATCAGTTTGAAGACATTGACCTTATGATGCGAAGACATTCACTTATATGTGATGAGTTGGTTCCAGATTTGTACCAATCCATGAATAAGTACAAGTGAGGAATCAAACTAGATAGGAAATCTAAGTGAATAGACTAGGCATTATGAGATGCAGACATAATAGATCTAACATTGAGTAGGTAGAAACCACTTTCGGTAAGTAGGATGAATCTATGAAGATCAAAAAGGTGGTAAAAATAGAGTTATAATTACCACACGATGAACTGCTAGATGGGAAGAATGAGAGACCGAGCAGTTCAGCCCACCGTGCCCTAACTTGGCGACGGAGGACACCTACGGCGACGGCGAAGAGGACGATGTCCGCGGCCGGTGTGAGGACGGCGTCGAAGAAGTCGCGGCAGCTAAGCGCTTCGTCGCCGGCGTCGTCGCGAGCTAGCGGTGGCGCTAGGGTTTTGACGGAGGTGGAGAGGTGGAAGAAGGATTTCTGTACCGCAGGGGACAAGTATTTATAAGTAGGTGAGAGACACAGCGCAATTATGCTGGTGCCCCTGGCGGTTCACATCTAAGGGGTACGTGGCAAGCATGCAACATACTTAGAATTGTCCCACGTTCCCACGCCCGCCAGGCATGTCGGAGAGTTGTTCCGGCTTCTCCGGATTTCAACAATAAAGATAAGTCATTTAAAAAGATTTAATGTTTGTCTCTTTTTCTTCTGCTGACTAGGACGCAGAGAAGACATTCGACAGTTTCAATAGAATGCATATGATTTGGACATATAGAGTTTGAGATAGGAAGCATAGAGAGGTTAGGGTCCGATCACATTCACTTAGTACAAAAGATTCAACTTGAAGACATAGCTATAAGTGAATGCTGTAGAGGACAGAGCGCTAGTGTGTTTACATATATGCAATCAAATCATCATAGCGCAGAAAATCATGAAGATAAATTGAAACTGAAGACAAACCAAATGCGAAGTCTTTGCAAAAGTAACGCCATGAGTGAAACATTTCAAACAGAGGAATTTGGTGGTGGCGTTACCCACCGTATAGGAAGTATTAGACCCAGACACGGCACACAATTATCGTGGTGCTCCGAAGTCAAATTCCATGTTAATGTATTCACACTCAGAGTGTAAATCTTCATTGTTTGAAGATATACATTTCTTTGTGTGTTGCACATCTAAGTCATCAATATGCATAAGTGTTAGGATGTGTGCCTGATCACAGGACATTCTAGGATTCCAAGATATTTAGCTCACACCGTAACTTGCAAAACCTTTTCTCATCCAAGGGCTTTGTGAAGATATCTGCCAGTTGCTCTTCAGTGTTGACATGCATGATATCTATATCTTTCTTCATAACATGATCTCTGAGAAAGTGATGACGAATTTCAATGTGCTTTGTCTTCGAGTGCTGGACTGGATTGTTGGCAATCTTGATGGCACTTTCGTTGTCACAGAAGAGAGGTACTTGTTTCAGGTTGATGCCATAATCCTTGAGAGTTTGCTTCATCCATAGAAGCTGAGCACAACAGGATCCAGCAGCAATGTATTCAGATTCAGCAGTTGAGAGTGATACACAGTTCTGCTTCTTTGAATACCAACAGACAAGTGATCGACCAAGAAAATGACATGTGCCTGATGTTGACTTGCTATCCACCTTGTCACCAGCATAATCAGCATCTGAGAATCCAACTAGGTCAAACCTTGAGCCCTTTGGATACCATAATGCGAGTGTTGGGGTGTAAGCCAAATATCGAAGAATTCGCTTCACAGCTAAGTGATGCGATTCCTTTGGTGCCGCTTGGAATCGAGCACACATGTAAACACTAAGCATAATATCTGGCCTAGATGCACATAAATAAAGCAAAGAACCAATCATGGAGCGGTATACCTTTTGATCGAACTCTTTACCATTGTCGTCGGGACCAAGGTGGTGTTTGGCTGGCATTGGCGTCGTGTAGCCTTTGCAGTCTTCCATTCCAAACTTCTTCAGACAATCTTTGAGGTACTTTTCTTGAGATATGAAGATGCCATTTCGTTGCTGACGAATTTGAAGACCGAGGAAGAACTTCAGCTCACCCATCATGGACATTTGATATTGCTCTTGCATCATGTACCCAAACTCATCACTGTACTTCTGGTTGGTGCAGCCTAAGATTATGTCATCCACATATATTTGGCACACAAACAGTTCACCATCATATGTCTTCGTGAAGAGTGTGGGATCGAGGGATCCAGGTTTGAAGCCTTTGCTCTTCAGGAAGTCTTTGATTGTATCATACCAGGCACGAGGAGCTTGTTTGAGGCCATACAGTGCTTTGTTTAGCTTGTACACCATGTCAGGATGTTTTGGATCTTCAAAGACAGGTGGTTGTGCGACATATACTTCTTCTTCAATCTTGCCATTGAGAAATGCACTCTTTACATCCATTTGATATAGCAAGATGTTGTGATGATTAGCATAGGCTAGCAGTATGCGAATAGCTTCAAGCCTAGCAACAAGAGCAAATGTTTCATCGAAGTCAATTCCTTCAACTTGAGTATATCCTTGAGCCACAAGACGTGCTTTGTTTCTGACGACTTGACCATGCTCATCTTGCTTGTTTCGATATATCCACTTTGTTCCAATAATGTTATGCTTGCGAGGGTCAGGGCGCTTGACCAGTTCCCAAACATTGTTCAGCTTGAACTGTTGAAGTTCTTCTTGCATGGCTTGAATCCATTCAGGTTCCATAAAAGCTTCAGCAACTTTCTTGGGTTCTGATATTGACACAAATGAAAAGTGCCCAAAGAAGTTTGCTAACTGTGTTGCTCTTGAGCGAGTGAGCGGACCAGGCGCATTGATGCTGTCAATTATCTTCTCAATTTGTACTTCATTTGCAACACGAGGATGAACTGGACGAAGACCTTGCTCATGCTAATCATTGTCATCATTGGAAGTATTGTCTTCGGTCTGAGCATTGTCTTCAGGTTGGTTTGGTGCAGAAATGATAAGTTCCTCTTCAGGCTGTGCTTCAGAAGGCATGATTTCACCAGTTCCCATCAGCTTGATAGATTCACTGGAAGGAGCTTCATCAAGTGTACTTGGCAGAATTTCTCTTTGTGAACCATTGGTTTCATCAAATCGCACATCCACTGTTTCAACGATTTTGTAGTGGAAGAGGTTGAAGACTCTGTAAGAGTGCGAATCCTTTCCATAGCCAAGCATGAAGCCTTCGTGAGCTTTGGATTCAAATTTTGACTTGTGATGGGGATCCTTGATCCAGCACCTAGCACCAAAGACTCTGAAGTAACTGATATTTGGCTTCTTGCCAGTAAGGAGCTCATAGGATGTTTTGCCCAGAAGCTTATGGATGTAGACACGGTTGATGATATGACAAGCTGTATCAATAGCTTCAGGCCAGAACTTTCTTGGTGTCTTATACTCGTCGAGCATTGTTCGAGCCATCTCGATGAGAGTTCTGTTCTTGCGCTCAACAATGCCGTTTTGCTGAGGTGTGTATGGAGCAGAAAATTCATGAGTAATTCCCATTGTATCCAGATAAAGATCAAGCCCGGTGTTCTTGAATTCAGTGCCGTTATCACTTCTGATATGCTTGATCTTGACGCCATAATTGTTCATTGCTCGATTGGCGAATCGTTTGAAGACATCTTGTACTTCGGTCTTGTAGAGAATTATGTGCACCCATGTATATCTTGAGTAGTCATCAACAATGACGAAGCCATAGAGACACGCCGTTGTTGTGAGGGTGGAGTAGTGAGTAGGTCCAAATAAGTCCATGTGTAGCAGCTCGAAAGGTTGAGACGTTGTCATGATTGTCTTCCAGGGGTGCTTTGCCCTTGTCATCTTTCCGGCTTCACAAGCACCACACAAATGATCTTTCTTGAACTTGACACCTTCGATGCCTATGACATGCTTCTTCTTGACGAGAGTGTGCAAGTTCCTCATGCCAGCGTGCCCTAGCCTTCGATGCCAGAGCCAGCATTCTGAAGCTTTTGCAAGAAGACATACGGCAAGCTGTGGACCTGCTGAGAAATCTACCATGTATAGATCACCTTTCCTATACCCTTCAAAGACTAGAGATTTGTCAGATTCCATTAGTACAAGGCAACGATATTTTCCAAATATCACAATCATGTTTAAGTCACAAAGCATTGAGACAGACATTAAGTTGAATCCAAGGGATTCAACAAGCATCACTTTATCCATGTGTTGATCCTTTGAGATTGCAACTCTACCTAGACCCAATACCTTGCCTTTACCAGTGTCAGCAAATGTGATTTGACTCTTCTCAGATGGACGTAAGGTTGAGTCCATGAGAAGACTTTGATCACCAGTCATATGATTAGTGCATCCGCTGTCAATAATCCATTCTGAAGCTTTTGGTGACATGCCCTACAGTGCAGTTAGGAGGATAGGCTTCACAAGGTATGTTGTGAAGCATAAGCAGTAGATGCACACTTGGATTATCACAGCATAGATGAAAGTTAGCACACAGTATGACAGGTAAGCGATTCATATGTGGAATACATAGTAAGTCATTTTATCATGCGTCCCTTTATGTTTTAGGTCCCCAGCAATTATATTGGACGCCATTGATTGCTGGCTGGAGACCACATTCTGCAAAAGAGAGTTAATTCTTCTTCACCACCCACATTTTCAGGGGTGGCTTAGAAGCAATGAGTCTAAGTGCAGCATCTGAGAATTTCAGCTTTGAAGCCCAGGCAAATAGCCTTGCAGGAGATGAATGATACTCATGTGAATAAGCAAAAAAGTTCTTAGTTCTATGAACATAGCGGTTTGAAGACACACGCTCATATTCATGAGTCTGAGTGTGATTTCCCTGCAAAACATTGGCGTTAGGGTGACTCAATTGAGTCCTGTGTTCGTAAGTAGCCGTTGGACCATATGATGCCTTTGGTCTGGAGTTTGTCTTCTTCCCTGGTGGTGTCATGATGACATTCACTGGAAGATTCTCAAGACACCTTTTAGGAACCCAGATCTTCTTCATTGGCGGTCCATTCCTGCAATTAGTACCAATATACCTGGCAAACACTTCACCATTTTGATTTTTGAACAGTTTATAGTTTGCATCAAAGGATTCATCAATGATAATAGGATTAGCACAGGTAAAGCCAGATAAAGTGGATGGATCCACTGAAGGTTCCTTTGCAGCAACCCATATGGTTTTGGGATACTGCTCAGGCTTCCAGTAGGAACCATCAGCATTCATTTTCCTCTCGAACCCAACACCCTCTTTCCTAGGGTTTCGGTTCAGAATCGGCTTTTTGAGGACATCACAAAGTGTCTGATGCCCTTTCAGACTTTTATACATCCCTGTTTCAAGCAATGTCTTCAACCTAGCATTTTCATCAGCAATAGTAGTGGTATCCTCAGAAGAGGGGTTAGTTACCACATCAGTAGTTGAAGACAGAGCAACAGTAGCAGCAGTGGAACATTCAGCAACAAAGGCAGCGTTATCACGCTCAATGCATTTTAAGCATGGTGGTTCAAATTCATCCTGAGCGGGACTGATCTGTTGAGCGCGAAATGACTCATTCTCTTTTTGAAGATCTTCATGAGTCGCTTTCAGTTCCTCAAGCTCTTGCTTCCTTTGAAGATAATCATAGGAGAGCTTTTCATAAGTGGTTGAGAGCGTCTCATGAAGACTTTCAAGTTCTTGATACTTAGCATGAAGATTTTTTATGTCTTCTACTAAGGACTGTGAACGTGTCATTTCCACGTCCAACAGATCATCGCTTTTGTCTAACAGTTTTTGAGTATGTTCCATAGCCCTTTGTTGTTCAGTAGCAATTTTAGCAAGTGTTTTGTAGCTGGGTTTAGATTTACAATCAGAGTCATCTTCACTTGATGTTTGAAAGTAAGCATCACGCGATTTTACCTTGGCACCGCGTGCCATGAAGCAGTAGGTGGGAGCAGGATCGTCCTTGTCATCATCAGCATTGGTGTGGGAGTCATTGTCTTTAGTGTTGAAGATGGACTTTGCGACGTAGGCTGTGGCTAGAGCCAGACTTGCAACGCCAGAGTCGGACTCAGCTTCAGATTCCATCTCTGCCTCCTCAGAAGCAGACTCCTCCTCTGAATCCATTTCCTTGCCAACAAAAGCACGAGCCTTGCCAGATGAGCTCTTCTTGTGAGATGAAGACCTTGATGAGGACTTGGAAGAAGACTTCGAAGATTTCTTCTTCTTCTTGTCATCGGAGTCATATTCCTTGCTCTTCTTCTTCTTCTTCTCGTTGTCCCACTGAGGACACTCAGAGATGTAGTGCCCAGGCTTCTTACACTTGTGACATGTTCTCTTCTTGTTGTCTTGAGTGGAAGCTTCATCATTTCTTGAACTGGATCGTGAAGACTTTCTGAAGCCCTTCTTCTTGGTGAATTTCTGGAACTTCTTCACAAGCATAGCAAGCTCCCTTCCAATGTCTTCAGGATCGTCAGAACCACAGTCAGATTCTTCTTCTTCAGATGAGGAAACAACTTTTGCCTTCAAAGCACGAGTTCGGCCATAGTTGGGACCATAGATATCTCTTTTTTCAGAAAGCTGGAACTCATGTGTGTTGAGCCTCTCAAGTATATCAGACGGATCGAGTGTCTTGAAGTCAGGACGTTCTTGTATCATGAGGGAAAGGGTGTCAAAGGAGGTGTCAAGTGATATCAGCAGTGTCTTGACAATTTCATGCTTGGTGATCTCAGTGGCGCCGAGAGCCTGAAGCTCATTTGTGATGTCGGTGAGGCGATCAAACGTGAGTTGGACATTTTCATTGTCGTTTCTCTTGAAGCGATTGAAGAGATTGCGAAGAACACTGATTCTCTGGTCTCTCTGTGTAGATACGCCTTCATTGACCTTGGACAGCCAGTCCCAGACTAGCTTTGATGTTTCTAGAGCACTCACACGACCATACTGTCCTTTGGTCAGATGACCACAGATGATGTTCTTTGCAGTCGAGTCTAGTTGAATGAACTTCTTGACATTAGTAGGGGTGACACCTTCACCAGTTTTGGGAACGCCATTCTTGACGACATACCAGAGGTCGACATCAATGGCTTCAAGATGCATGCGCATCTTATTCTTCCAGTAGGGATATTCTGTTCCATCGAACACGGGGCAAGCAGCGGAGACTTTGATTATCCCTGCAGTCGACATAGCTAAACTCCAGGTGGTTAAACCGAATCACACAGAACAAGGGAGTACCTTGCTCTGATACCAATTGAAAGTGCTAGTTATCGTCTAGGGGGGTGAATAGGCGATTTTTATCAAAGTCTTCAAAACGTGGAAGTTTCGAAGACAAACAATAGAAATGACCTAATTGATATGCAGCGGAAGGTAAACTACAACAAGCAGGCCATAGTCAAGTATACAAGAGCGTTAACATACGAAGACTAATAGCAGCTCGGTAGTAGGATCAGGATGGAAGATAGTACGAAGCCAATCAATAATAGTAGTCAAGCAATGAAGTCAATCAGATAAGACAGATAAGCAATGACTTCATGAAGACAGACTCAAAATAAAGGAGGGAAGAGATAGAACCAGTCACTTGTTGAAGACACATGATTTGTTGGACCAGTTCCAGTTGTTGTGACAACTGTACGTCTGGTTAGGGAGGCTGAGATTCAACTCAGAAGACCGTGTCTTCACCTTATTCCCCTTGAGCTAAGGACACTTAGTCCTCGCCCAATCACTCTGGTAAGTCTTCAAGGTAGACTTCCAAACCTTCACAGACTTCGTTCACCCGGCAATCCACAATGACTCTTGGATGCTCATAACGCGACGCCTAACCGGCTGGAGGATACACAGTCCTCAAGTGTAATAAGTCTTCAGGTCACACAGACAGAAAGACTTCAGTGATGCCTAACACTCTTTGGCTCTGGGTGTTTGGGCTTTGTCCTCGCAAGGATTTCTCTCTCTCAAATGCTTCGAGGTGGGTTGCTCTCAAACGACAAAAGCCGTATACTAACTCTGAGCAGCCACCAATTTATGGTGTAGGGGGTGGGCTATTTATAGCCATTAGGCAACCCGACCTGATTTGTCCAAAATGACCCTGGGTCACTAAGGAACTGACACGTGTTCCAACGGTCAGATTTCAAACACACGCGACAACTTTACTTGGGCTACAAGCAAAGCTGACTCATCCAGCTCTGGATAAGGTTTGCTCTCATTGTCTTCACTCGAAGACATAGGCTTTGAGTTGAGCATCACTTCAGTCACTCTGACTTAGTTCACTTGGACCCCACTTAACAGTACGGTGGTTCCTATGACTCAACAAAGAAGAAAAGGAAGCAACAAATCCACACAGTCTTCATGCTCCATAGTCTTCACGCAATGTCTTCTCATGTCATAGTCTTCAATATGAATATCTTCTCATACCACCATTGTCTTTAATGTCTTCATACATTTTTAGGGGTCATCTCCGGTAGGTAAACCGAATCAATGAGGGACACTACATGCGTTATCCTGCAATTCTCACAAATGCATTAGTCCCTCAACCAACTTTGTCGTCAATACTCCAAAACCAACTAGGGGTGGCACTAGATGCACTTACAACAATAAGTCATCATCAGTCTTTATAAATGGCGCATTGGTTTGACCGATATGTTCCATAACAATTTTATTGCTAACAAGTAAATTACCCTTCTTCATTGGTCTTTCAAAATTACTTATGAGAATATTTCTTATAGATGCATCAATAATGAAGTTGCGACCAAATCTGAAAATAGGTAAATTACTCGCCATGCATACCTCTTCAAATATGTTGGGAGAACATGATGTTGGTGCCATTTGAAGAACATCTTGCTCCGTCTTTGGATGGCTCCCCAACACCTTGTCATCATCTTTTTCTTGAATCCGTGCATCATTGCTTTGAAGATTTTTGTCGGCCGAACTTTGTTCGGCTACTTGTTCTTGTCCTTGAAGCTTGTCAATTTCTATGGCACGGAACTCATAGGGCAGGAAGTAGGTTCCATTAACTTCAGAAAAATCAAGCACCGTTGTTTTCCTATGCTTTCCATGCCCTTTCTCAATAATGCTTGCCTCGTTGGATTTGATGGATTCAGAATATATACTACTTGATTTGGATTTTTCAACCGAAGCACTTTCATGTTCCAAATCATCCTTCTTTTCATTGATACTACCAATTGGCAATGCTTCTTTTATCTGAGCCAATTCTTTTTCTATTTGTTTCTGACGGCGAGCGGCAAAATTAGCTTTAAGCTTTTTCTCAATTTCAGCCCACTCCGGATATGATTGCCCCCAATGCTTTTAGATTCTTTCGGCAATGACACACGGGTGTTGCCGAAATTTGGCAATTGTGTAGGGGGTGTATAATATGATGTAATACTAGGTGAAGGCACATGCATTGTTGCAGAACCATATTTTTGCTCACCAATTTTATCAATTGGCAAAGATTCATCTTCTTGCAAAACTCTAGGCTTTATTGCAGCATAATCAGGAAACAACCCCTTTTCATGTTGTTCAAGGCAAAGAGTACTAATTCTCTTATTTTGGGCTAAACTCTTCAATGCAGCCACCACTACCTCATCTTCTACAATATTGGGCACAACCGCTCCTATAAAATTTACATTCATTTGGCTATAACCAGGAAGGTGTGAAGCTGAATTATGAGCATCTACAGTTGTGTATGGTGCCGAAGAATTAGTAACATGAGGTGTAGCATATGACGGTTGAGAGTAATTGGCCGAATAGCCACTAGTAGCATGGCCAATTCTCTCATTCATCGGCATGGTTGGATTACTATATTGCACATTAGCTGCCGATGAATAAAAGGGTGAAAGACTTTCTTGTATGGCATTGGAAATTCTAACTTGGGGTGTTTCAAATTGATTAATCGAACTAATCATGTTGCTCATCGGCATATGAATTTGCTGGGTTGCCGATGCATGTGAGTTGGGATACATATGGTGCATGTTACTAATATCATAAGAAGTTGAAGTATATAAATTACTTTGAATCCGCCCTTGCACATAGTTAGTTGCATGATTGAAAAAACTAGGGTTGGCCGATAGAGTATACTCATTGAACGATCTAGTAACACCATATGAATTATTTGCATCTACATAAAGGGATTGGGTATTCATATTACCTTTGTAGACTGCAAACCCTAGATGACGATCTCTTCGTAGCAAGAACGGGACGGAGACCGTTCAAAGCTTCGTCCCCAGCGGAGTTGCCAAGAAGTGTGTTCGCACACAAATACGTCACCGTGTACCTCCAACACCGGGGGTGATGCACCGCAGCTCACGTCGAAGGAGACCCGCTGGAAGCGCGGTACGCAAGACAATCCGGCGGGCGCTTTTGTAGACCCGAAACCCCACACGCCCGAGAAGGACCCCGTCTGGACACGCGGAGGCTATGGGCTGCCCTAGGTCGACCTGGCCGCCCCTAGGGCCTCAAGGTTCGCCACCCTGCAACAAGAAGAACGAACGAAGAACGAGGGAGAAGAAGAACTAGGGTTAAGGAGAAAAGATAAAAGATAAAAAGTGGTAGATGAATTGATCGACTGTGTGTTGTTCAATCAGCCGTCACCCCTTAGGTATATAAGAGGCGGCTGGACTTCCCGTGCAAGGAAAAGGCTTGGATTCACGTCCAAAACCCTAGTCAAATTCGGATTGGTTTTGTCCGAACTTTCCAAAACTGTTCGGTTTAAACTGGTTGCACCTTGCGGGTCTTTTTGTGGTGGTAAACGATCTCGGCTGGAAACGAGCCCAAAAGCAATCTTGACCGTTTTGACGAGACGAACAACTTTTATGTTGAACGTTTTTTGATCAGAGGTCATCTTGAGAGTCAAATCGGTCGCGCAAAACAGGCTATCCCTCGCGCTACCCATCAGACAGGGTGTCTGGTGGGGCGCACCAGTTTTTGCCTCCTGACAGGGCTGTATTCCGATGCCTCTAACTTTTGCATACGAACTTGGATTGGAACGATTTTTATATCAAAATCGATCGTTTCGACGAGACGAAGACAATCCGTGTAGATAATGTTTCCATTTGAGGTCGTCTTGGAGGCTTAATCATCCAAACTGTACTCTAAATATAAGATCTTAGTACTTTGAGCATAGTTTCGGCCTTCGAGATGAAATCGGACTGCGATGACCCAAACTTCAAAGATGTTCATATCGACAATACAGAACTCTTTCATGAAGATCACTTCTTCATTTGAGGCCATCTTAAATAAGTTATTGACCGTGCCAAAATCTGGTGTCAACAAATACAATATCACTTAAATCCACATCAGGTTAGGGCCTCTCTAATAGGTGCCCTATTTTTAGAGCACCAAAACCTGCTTGGGGTAAATTTTACAACATGAAAACAATGCTTTTTATGCACTAAAATACTTCCCACCCAAGATGTGCCTTAAAATAGGGCATATCCAAACATGCAAACTTTTTTATTGAAAGAACATTGCATGGATTATTTTAAACATTTAAAACATCCAAACATTACAAAGATTTAAACCCTAAACATAAAGTTCATCCTACTACTTGATCACCCTAAGACATAAAGATCACTACTTCTTCATCACCTATAAAACATAAAGGTTCTAGTCGTCCGACATATAGTCGGTGTCGACGGAGTTCCAAAGCAACATGGTCTCCTCCTTAGAGGAGTTCAACTCTCCTCGTCCTCCTACTCTGACTCGAGGTTGATCAACATCGAGGGGCCAACCTCATCCTCCTTCCTCACCTCCTCCTCCTTCTTCTTCTCATGGTCACGCTTCTAGAATGAATTGACCCATGGAAAGGATGTTCCACGGGTCGAAGTTGCGCAAAAGATTTCTCAACGGCTATTGGAGTAACTTAATATAAATCAAGGATCTAACCAAAGGAAAAAATGTCCTTGCATATGAGATGACAATCAAGCATGTTATAAAATGATCATCATGAAATAGAACCGAAGTGGCCACACTACAAGAGATCGGGCCTACTATGACGAGCCAAAAAATGTCATTGAATCACTAATAACGTCACAAATTACACCTGGTGACATTTTATGGGTGTCACAAGCATCGTCACATAATCCCCATCACAGATTACTCCTAGTGACAACGCACACAAATAAATGTCACTGAAAATGGTACCTTCGGTGACGTTTTCGAGAACGTCAATAACTTGCTATTTCTATGACGGTCGACTAAATGTCACATGTTAGGACTTATGCCATGTCAGCACCAACCAAACTATCCCATGGCTAGAAAACGTAGTTGACAACCTAATCATATTATAAATTCAATCATTTCCACCAAATCATCCTCTAAATAACAGTAAAAAACAACATTGATTTAGAAGTTTGACAATCATGACAAATATACAAGTTAGAAACTAATATTTAGATAACTAAAGACCACAAAAGTGTTGGACTGATGATTTTTATGTATCATTCAGCAACTATCCTTCATCACAAAAGGATCACCTTCATGCACCATCAGGTTTGGACAAGGACTACTAAGTTACTCGGGCCCTTGATTGAGAGAAAGGCAATCAGATCTACATTCTTTATTGCTTCTTTTCCAAGGCTTCACTCTTGTCGTGCTGGCTCTTCTTCACATCTTCAAAGTTTCTTGATTCTTCCTCTCCATCTCTTCAAGTTCTCCATCTTATGATTCAAGTCTTGCAGCTAACTCCTCCCGATGCCTATAAATTGACGAAACACAGTAGCGTTGCATGCTCATTAGATGGAAACAAACAAGACAAGATGGTGCAAGATTACCACTAAGAAGCTTACAATCTATTAAATTATGAATCTAAAATGAGAAGTATCTTATTAAATGTATAGGCAAATATGTAAATGGGCCAATGAGACAGTAAATGTGATAACAAGTCCTAGTGGTTAAAGAACATGCATAAGGAATAGAAAGATTTCATCTATCAGTCTTGAAAAGCAGCAAGCTTCGTCAATATGACAACAACTCAGTAACCCATCTGTGCTTTCAATTTCACTGTGACGAGTGTAGTGTGCACACAAAAGCGGAAAATAAGAAACATAAAGAGAAAAACATAGGAGTACATGACATTCACATTTCTTGCCTATGTGCTCGTCTATTCAATTCTTCTGGCTCGAATACGTGAAGCGGACCTCCTAGACCTACCGGATTTGTGTATTTGGCGTGGTAGAACCTTCAAAGTGTCGGGTCAAACAAGTTAGAGAAAAAGAAGGCAATGAATCAACATTGATTTATGCAAGTCAACACTAGTTCAAATAGGAAGGTACCAAACAGAGAAAGCATCAATTAGATTAATTAGTACGAGTAAAAGAGTGGATGGGCAGAAATTGTGAATCGTTCTACATGTAATTAGTTAAATATTTATAGTAATTTATTATGATACGAGGAAGAAGGAATTAAAGTGAACGAATCCACATTGATGTACATATTATTTAAGATGTAGGTTCGCACAATGTCTTAACATTATGTTGGACATAGCAAGAGCAACCTCCTCTTCATCTCTCAAATATATATATAATCAGGAAATAAGATTTTTAGCTTGTACGAGGTGATTGCTTCTAGTTTTACAGGAAAATAGTAGTGTCAAACCTGTATGGCGTTTTTACTGTAATGATAGATAATGGCTCAATAAATAACAAACAATATGGATGGCAAAAAGATCAAATTTGAGTTTGTTTGTACACGAGTCAAAGGTAACATCATTGGAAGGAAAGGTAAAATCCGTGTATAGTTCCTAGAGCCCTTAATGACAAGGCCAGTCACTATATCTCCACAAAGTTCACCAATTTGTATGATTTGATGCCTGACAAATATTTAATGTTCAGACTAACCTACACTATACCGCTTGACGGCGTGAGCGGTAAGCTATCAAAACATATCAACAAAGAAAGAAAGACTAACCTTGCCTTTTAGGAAAATATCTTCTGAACTTAATCTCAGTTAGATAATTTATGGTATTTTGCATTACGATGCAATTAGCATAATCTATCCAACTGAATGCGGTAATTGTGATCATGTTAGATTGGCAAAAAAGAAATAGGCCTATAATGTGAATACTGAGTAGTAAAAACAGTCAGCCAAAATCAAATTTCAGGTTATAAAAGGAGACTACCCAAAAAACAAAGGTCTTCTAAAAAATTCTTTAGCATGAGTTCTTCACGACCAATACCATCTGCTTGGTAGAGTACATATACTAAATGTTTGGAAGAATGAAGGAATAACATCTACATTCATAACAGTGTTATTAGTACAGGGTATTGTGTCACATACAATTGACATGGGCTAAGAGAGTAGCTGAAAATAAACTTCAGCACAATTGTGCAACTAATACATTGAAAAGGGATTTAAAAAAAGGCACTGTAAGTTGTTTCCACTCGCAGTTAATCACATCTTCATCTTTGATCTAGCTTACCTAGATCTTCTGAGTATATGCCTCGCAATTTGCAAAGTGGACCTCCACTGTTAACATGGGAAAGAGTAAAACGATACCCAGAAATTAAGCTGGACTAATCAGTTTTGGGCACAATAGATGGAATTTTCAGAAAATACCTAGTACAAAAATGGGAAGGTTATACGGAGCAGAAAGGAAAGAATCCACCGTCGTCCTTAGCCAGAGCCTCTCGCTCCAACTCCATGGCGACGTCGAGCCGCCCGAACAACAAGTCGCATGTCATAGCCTGCCAACGCCAATGGCAACCAGAAGAATCTCGCGTGGTCGTGGGAGCCGAACTTGGAGGAAATTGGGGCGGTGTCGATGCTATGGTCTGGTTGACGTGGGAGCCTCTGACCACGGGCGGTGAGGATGAGGCAAGATATTGATGTCGCCTGTATAGGCTGGCGGTTGCGATGTCGACCGGCCAGACATGGCGGCTGGTCATTGCGGGGAGCGAACGCGGCGGTAGGGGTTTGAGGGAGGGCGGGCGAGTAGCCATGCGGGAGAAGGCGTGGGGCACCGGTGCTCGAGAGCACGGCGGCGACAACATGCAAGGTGCACCACCGAGATCCTCCAATCTCTCCTCGCCTCGGGATGCGGTTGTGGGGGAGAGGGGTTGGGGAGACAAGGATGGTGGTGGAGATTTTATTTTCAGAGTCAAATATAAATGCAATTTCTTATTTAGCATAATTTAACAGAAATAGCAAATTATAAAAATATAATATGTAGAAAAACATCAGGGCGACGCTAGGCGCCGGGCTTGCAAATCTACCACCTCACCAACCTTGGGAATGGACCACCTCACCAATATCAGCGTTGAGTGCACAAATTCGCTTCCAAAACATCAATCGAACAATTTGAGAATGTGACCGTCAGGGTGATTTCGAACGTTTACATTGCTGCATAAAAAATAGTGTAACCCGGCACGAGAACACTAAAATATATTCTAGTTCATGTTGAATTTTTCACATATAGTCAAGAGTAACATGGGGTAGATATGATTGTATGGTGCATCCACGACATCTATATATTTCTACTTGAAGATGGTTTACCAGTAAAATATGGTTGCTTTTTGAATATTTACAAACCGCCATATAGCTTGTGGATCATATTGGGTCATCCACGCCTCTTAAACAAATTACTAACTTGCTATGATGGGTCCTACTGCTAGTCGTTATATGGCCAAAAAAGAGCACCACACATTCGTAATAATATGTGACACTTGTAGGTTCATCACGGAAATTATCAAAACATCATACAAATTGGCATTCAGGTGGCGCTCAGTGCCCCAGTTGATTTAGTGACATTAATCGTCACCGATTTGCGGTAATTAGTGACACGACCTCCAAGATGTCACACATTAGGTATTTATGTGATGTTGTCAACCACCGTCACATGGATTTTCGTCACAGTATGTCAATTTTCTTGTAGCGCACTTCCTAACACGGATTGGATGTTGTTTCTGTAGATGGATCTTTTGATGCAATGACCAGAGATGGTGGCGTGTGAGTAATCGTCATAAATAATATGAAACAAGCTGCGGTGTGTGCCTGCAGACATCTTCCTAGGTGTGATGGTGCTTTTAAAGAGGAACTATTGGCAATCAAAGAGGGCATACTGGTAGCAAAACCATAGACACCCCCGCCATTGGTGTTACAAATTGATAGTGCCAAAACTATAGTGGCACTGTCGGCAACAGTTTGGATCGATCCAGCCTTGGCCATCTTGTGGAGGAAATGAAGGTACTAGTCAGAGGAGATCGGGAACTTGATCTAGTAAGGACTGGTTGTACTCAAAATAGGGTTGCAGCTTTCTTAGCTAAACTTTCAAGGAGGGAGCATCCAACCGACATGTGGTTACACGACTCCCCAGTGTTGTTGTTTTATTGGTTGTAGATTGCAACCATGTTATCTAATCAATTAAATTCTCTGTTTTCAACAGAAAAAGTGACATCTACATTTGTTGTGAATTATGATAGAGTTAAATCCAATGGAGGCATTCAAAAAATCCAAAGTGGGCCCTCAGTTCATTTTAAAAATAGTATAAAGTTTGGCCAAGTGTATAGAAAAAATTGAGGAAGTACAAAAGTTGCATCAATGATCTTGGAGGCAACTTTTTTGAAATATGCATTACATTTTCCCTTTCGAGTGATGTTCCAATTTCAAAAATTGAGGAAGTACAAAAGTTGCATCACTGAACTTGGAGGCAACTTTTTGAAATATGTGTTACATTTTCCCTTTCGAGTGATGTTCCAATTTCAAAAATTGAGGTAGTACAAAAGTTGCATCAATGAACTTGGAGCCAACTTTATAATTTTATTGAACATCCAAGTGTCATTTATGAATTACATAATGGTGGCAAAAATATATGACACAATAGAAGGGAAAGATAAACTTAATGATGACATGAATACGATAAACATCACATTTTTCATGAAAAAACATATAGGAATCAACCTAATGGTGAGAACGTCTACCCTCAAAGAGTAAGAGAATGAGAGAGAGAGAAAAGGAGCCAACAATGAACTTGGTGTTGGAAATATGCCCTAGAGGCAATAATAAATTAGTTATTATTATATTTCCTTGTTCATGATAATCGTTTATTATCCATGCTATAATTGTATTGATAGGAAACTCAGATACATGTGTGGGTACATAGACAACACCATGTCCCTAGTAAGACTCTAGTTGACTAGCTCGTTGATCAATAGATGGTTACGGTTTCCTGACCATGGACATTGGATGTCGTTGATAATGGGATCACATCATTAGGGAATGATGTGATGGACAAGACCCAACCTAAGCCTAGCACAAAGATCGTAGTTCGTATGCTAAAGCTTTTCTAATGTCAAGTATCATTTCCTTAGACCATGAGATTGTGCAACTCTCGGATACCGTAGGAATGCTTTGGGTGTACCAAATGTCACAACGTAACTAGGTGGCTATAAAGGTGCACTACAGGTATCTCCGAAAGTGTCTGTTGGGTTGGCACGAATCGAGACTGGGATTTGTCACTCCGTGTGAACGGAGAGGTATCTCTGGGCCCACTCGGTAGGACATCATCATGTGCACAATGTGACCAAGGGGTTGATCACGAGATGATGTGTTATGGAACGAGTAACGAGACTTGCCGGTAACGAGATTGAACAAGGTATCGGTATACCGACGATCGAATCTCGGGCAAGTACAATACCATTAGACAAAGGGAATTGTATACGGGATCGATTGAGTCCTTGACATCGTGGTTCATCCGATGAGATCATCATGGAACATGTGGTAGCCAACATGGGTATCCATATCTCGCTGTTGGTTATTGACCGGAGAACGTCTCGGTCATGTCTGCATGATTCCCGAACCCGTAGGGTCTACACACTTAAGGTTCGATGACGCTAGGGTTATAAAGGAAGTTTGTATGTGGTTACCGAATGTTGTTCGGAGTCCCGGATGAGATCCCGGACGTCACGAGGAGTTCCGGAATGGTCCGGAGGTAAAGATTTATATATGGGAAGTCCTGTTTTGGTCACCGAAAAAGTTTCGGGTTTTATCGGTAACGTACCAGGACCACCGGGAGGGTCCCGGGGGTCCACCAAGTGGGGCCACCATCCCCGGAGGGCTGCATGGGCCAAGTGTGGGAGGGGACCAGCCTCAGGTGGGCTGGTGCGCCCCCCCCCCACAAGGCCCAAGGCGCAAGGAAGAGCGGGAAGGGGGCAAACCCTAGGGCAGATGGGCCCTAAGGCCCACCCCAGGTGCACCTCCCCGCTTTCCCCCTCTGGCCGCCACCCAGATGGGATCTGGGGGCTGCCGCCACCCTTGGGGAGGGAACCCTAGAGGGGGCGCAGCCCCCTCCCCTTCCCCTATAAATAGTTGAGTTCTAGGGGCTGCCCAACACATGAGTTTCTCTCCCTCTCGGCGCAGCCCTACCTCTCTCCCTTCTCCTCTCTCGCGGTGCTTGGCGAAGCCCTGCAGGATTGCCACGCTCCTCCACCACCACCACGCCGTTGTGCTGCTGCTGGATGGAGTCTTCCTCAACCTCTCCCTCTCTCCTTGCTGGATCAAGGTGTGGGAGACATCACCGGGCTGTACATGTGTTGAACGCGGAGGTGCCGTCCGTTCGGCACTAGGATCTCCGGTGATTTGGATCACGACGAGTACGACTCCTTCAACCTTGTTCTCTTGAACGCTTCCGCTTAGCGATCTACAAGGGTATGTAGATGCACTCTCCTTCCCCTCGTTGTTGGTTTATCCATAGATAGATCTTGGTGACACGTAGGAAAATTTTGAATTTCTGCTACGTTCCCCAACAGTGGCATCAAGAGCTAGGTCTATTGTGTAGATTCTTTGCACGAGTAGAACACAAAGTAGTTGTGGGCGTTGATTTTGTCCAATATGCTTACCGTTACTAGTCCAACCTTGTTTCGACGGTATTGTGGGATGAAGCGGCCCGGTCCGACCTTACACGTACACTTACGTGAGACAGGTTCCACCGACTGACATGCACTTGGTGCATAAGGTGGCTAGCGGGTGCCAGTCTCTCCCACTTTAGTCGGGACGGATTCGATGAAAAGAGTCCTTATGAAGGGTAAATAGCAATTGGCATATCACGTTGTGGTTTTGAATAGGTAAGAAACGTTCTTTCTAGAAACCCATAACAGCCATGTAAAACATGCAAACAACAATTAGAGGACGTCTAACTTGTTTTTGCAGGGTATGCTATGTGATGTGATATGGCCAAGAAGAATGTGATGAATATATGTGATGTATGAGATTGATCATGTTCTTGTAATAGGAATCACGACTTGCATGTCGATGATTATGACAACCGGCAGGAGCCATAGGATTTGTCTTTATTTATTATATGACCTGCGTGTCATTATACAACGCCATGTAGTTACTTTACTTTATTGCTAACCGGTAGCCATAGTAGTAGAAGTAATAGTTGGCGAGACAACTTCATGAAGACACGATGATGGAGATCATGATGATGGAGATCATGGTGTCATGCCGGTGACGATGATGATCATGGAGCCCCGAAGATGGAGATCAAAAAGGAGCAAAATGATATTGGCCATATCATGTCACTATTTGATTGCATGTGATGTTTATCATGTTTATGCATCTTATTTGCTTAGAACGACGGTAGCAAATAAGATGATCCCTCATTAAAATTTCAAGAAAGTGTTCCCCCTAACTGTGCACCGTTGCGAAAGTTCGTCGTTTCGAAGCACCACGTGATGATCGGGTGTGATAGATTCTTACGTTCACATACAACGGGTGTAAGCCAGATTTACACACGCGAAACACTTAGGTTAACTTGACGAGCCTAGCATGTACAGACATGGCCTCGGAACACAAGAGACCGAAAGGTCGAGCATGAGTCGTATAGTAGATACGATCAACATGAAGATGTTCATCGATGATGACTAGTCCGTCTCACGTGATGATCGGATACGGCCTAGTTGACTCGGATCATGTAATCACTTAGATGACTAGAGGGATGTCTATCTGAGTGGGAGTTCATGGGATGAACTTAATTATCCTGAACATAGTCAAAAGATCTTTGCAGATTATGTCGTAAGCTCGCGCTTTAGTTCCACTATTTAGATATGTTCCTAGAGAAAATATAGTTGAAAGCTGACAGTAGCGATTATGCGATTAGTAGAAAGCTTATGTCCTTAATGCACCGCTCAGTGTGCAGAACCCCAAAACGTCGTCTGTGGATGTTGCAAACATCGTACATACACGTTTTGATTACTACGTGATAGTTCAGTTAAACGGATTAGAGTTGAGGCACCAAAGACGTTTTCGAAACATCGCGGAACATATGAGATGTTTCGAGGGCTAAAATTGGGATTTCAGGCTCATGCCCACATCAAGAGGTATAAGACCTCCGACGATTTTCTTAGCCTGCAAACTAAGGGAGAAAACCTCAATCGTTGAGCTTGTGCTCAGATTGTCTGAGTGCAACAATCACTTGAATCGAGTGGGAGTTGATCTTCCAGATGAGATAGTGATGTTTCTCCAAAGTCATTGCCACCAAGCTACTAGAGCTTCGTGATGAACTATAACAAATCAGGGATAGATACGATGATCCTTGAGATATTCACGATGTTTGACACCGCAAAAGTAGAAATCAAGAAGGAGCATCAATTGTTGATGGTTAGTGAAACCACTAGTTTCAAGAAGGGCAAGGACAAGAAGGGGCACTTCATGAAACGGCAAATCAGTTGCTGCTCCAGTGAAGAAACCCAAGGTTGAACCCAAACCCGAGACTAAGTGCTTCTGTAATAAGGGGAACAGCCACTAGAGCAGAATTACCCTACATGGTAGATAAGAAGGATGGCAAGGTCGATAGAAGTATATTGGATATACATTATGTTAATGTGTACTTTACTAGTACTCCTAGTAGCACCAGGGTATTAGATACCGGTTCGGTTTCTAAGTGTTAGTAACTCGAAATAAAAGCTATGGAATAAACGGAGACTAGCTAAAGGTGAGCTGACGATATGTGTTGGAAGTGTTTCCAAGGTTGATGTGATCAAGCATCGCACGCTCCCTCTACCATCGAGATTGGTGTTAAACCTAAATAATTGCCCTTTGCTGTTTACGTTGAGCATAGACATGATTGGATTATGTCTATCGCAATACGGTTATTCATTTAAGGAGAATAATGGTTACTCTATTTATTTGAACAATACCTTCAATGGTCTTGCACCTAAAGGAATGGTTTATTGAATCTCGATCGTAGTGATACACATTTTCATGCCAAAAGATATAATATAGTAATGATAGTACCACTTACTTGTGGCACTGCCATGTAAGTCATATTGGTATAAAATGCATGAAGAAGCTCCATGTTGATGGATCTTTGGACTCACTCGTTTTTGAAAAGTTTGAGACATGCGAACCATGTCTATTGGTGTATACGCATGAAGAAACTCCATGCAGATGGATTATTTGGACTCACTTGATTTTGAATCACTTGAGATATGCAAATCATACCACATGGGCAAGATGACTGAAAAGCCTCGGTTTCAGTAAGATGGAACAAGGTAGCAACCTGTTGGAAGTAACACATTTTGATGTGTGCAGTCCAATGAGTGCTGAGGCATGCAGTGAATATCGTTATGTTCCGACTTCATAGATGATTCGAGTAGATGTTGAGTATATTTACTTGATGAAACACAAGTCTGAATTATTCAAAGGTTCAAGTAATTTCAGAGTGAAGTTAAAGATCATTGTGACAAGAGGATAAAATGTCTATGATATGATCATAGAGATGAGTATCTGAGTTACGAGCTTTGGCACGCAATTAAGACATTGTGGAAATTGTTTCACAATTAATACCGCCTGGAACACCATAGTGTGATGGTGTGTCCGAACATCATAGTTGCACCCTATTGGATATGGTGCGTACCATGATGTCTCTTATCGAATTACCACTATCGTTCATGGGTTAGGCATTAGAGACAACCGCACTCACTTTAATAGGGCACCACGTAATTCCATTGAGACGACACCGTTTGAACTATGGTTTGGAGAAACCTACGTTGTCGTTTCTTAAAAGTTTGGGGCTGCGACGCTTATGTGAAAAGGTTTCAGGTTGGTAAGCTCGAACCCAAAGCGGATAAAATGCATCTTCATAGGACACCCAAAACAGTTGGGTATACCTCCTAATTCAGATCCGAAAGCAATAGGGATTGTTTCTTGAATCGGGTCCTTTCTCGAGGAAAAGTTTGTCTCGAAAAATTGAGTGGGAGGATGGTAGAGACTTGATATGGTTATTGAACCGTCACTACAATTAGTGTGTAGCAGGGCACAAGAAGTTGTTCCTGTGGCGCTTACACCAATTGAAGTAGAAGCTTATGATAGTGATCATGAAACTTCGGATCAAGTCACTACCGTACCTCGTAGGGTGACGAGGATGCGTACTACTTCAGAGTGGTACAGTAATCCTGTCTTGAAGGTCATGTTGCTAGACAACAATGAACCTATGAGCTATGAAGAAGCAATGGTGGGCCCATATTCCAACAAATGGTTAGAAGCCATGAAATCCGAGATAGGATCCGTGTATCAGAACAAAGCATGGACTTTGGTGGACTTGCCCGTTGATCGGCAAGCCATTGAGATAAATGGATCTTTAAGAAGAAGACGGACGTGAACGGTAATGTCACCATCTGTGAAGCTCGACTTGTGGCAAAGAGCTTTTCACAAGTTCAAGGAGTTGTCTACGATGAGATTTTCTCATCTGTAGCGATGCTTAAGTCCGTTGGAATCATGTTAGCATTAGTTGCATTTATGAAATCAACCAATTGGATGTCAAAACGAGTTTCCTTACTAGTTTTCATAAGGAAAGGTTGTATGTGATACAATCAGAAAGGTTTGTCGATCCTAAGGATGCTAAAAGGTATGCTAGCCCCAGCGATCCCTCTAAGGACTGGAGTAAGCATCTCGGAGTTGGAATGTAACCTTTGATGGAATGATCAAAGATTTTGGGTTTGTACAAAGTTTATGAGAAACTTGTATTTCCAAAGAAGTGAGTGGGAGCACTATAGAATTTCTGATAAGTATATGTTGTTGACATATTGTTGATCAGAAATGATGTAGAATTTCTGGAAAGCATATAGGGTTATTTGAAAAGTGTTTTTCAATGGAAAACCTGGATTAAGCTACTTGAACATTGAGCATCAAGATCTATGAGGATAGATCAAAAACCGCTAAATGGTACTTTCAAATGAGCACATACCTTGACATGATCTTGAAGGTGTTCAAGATGGATCAGTCAAAGAAGGAGTTCTTGCCTGAGTTGTAAGGTATGAAGTTAAGAGTTAAAGCTCGACCACGGCAGAAGAGAGAGAAAGGACGAAGGTCGTCCCCTATGCTTCAGACATAGGCTCTATAGTATGCTATGTTGTGTACCGCACCGGAAGTGTGCCTTGCCATGAGTCAGTCAAGGGGTACAAGAATGATCCAGGAATGGATCATTGGACAACGGTCAAAATTCTCCTTGGAGTAAATAAAGGACATGTTTCTCTATTATGGAGGTGATAAAGAGTTCGGCGTAAAGGGTTATGTCGATGCAAGCTTTAACACCTATCTGAATGACTCTGAGTAGCAAACCGGATATGTATAGTGGAGCAACCATTTGGAATAGCTTCAAGTGGAGCGTGGAAGCAACATTTACAATATGACATAGAGAATTGCGAAGTACAGACGGATCTGAGTGTTGCAGACCCGTTGACTAAAACCTCTCTCACAAGCAAAACATGATCAAACCCCAGAACTCATTGAGTCTTAATCACATGGTGATGTGAACTAGTTTAGTAACACTAGTAAACTCTTTGGATGTTGGTCACATAGCGATGTGACCTATCAATGTTAATCACATGGCGATGTGAACTAGATTATTGACTCTAGTGCAAGTGGGAGACTGTTGGAAATATGCCCTAGAGGCAATAATAAATTAGTTATTATTATATTTCCTTGTTCATGATAATCGTTTATTATCCATGCTATAATTGTATTGATATGAAACTCAGATACATGTGTGGGTACATAGACAACACCATGTCCATAGTAAGCCTCTAGTTGACTAGCTCGTTGATCAATAGATGGTTACGGTTTCCTGACCATGGACATTGGATGTCGTTGATAACGGGATCACATCATTAGGGAATGATGTGATGGACAAGACCCAATCCTAAGCCTAGCACAAAGATCGTAGTCCATATGCTAAAGCTTTTCTAATGTCAAGTATCATTTCCTTAGACCATGAGATTGTGCAACTCCCGGATACTGTAGGAATGCTTTGGGTGTACCAAACATCACAACGTAACTGGGTGGCTATAAAGGTGCACTACAGGTATCTCCGAAAGTGTCTGTTGGGTTGGCACGAATTGAGACTGGGATTTGTCACTCCGTGTGAACGGGGAGGTATCTTTGGGCCCACTCGATAGGACATCATCATGTGCACAATGTGACCAAGGGGTTGATCACGGGATGATGTGTTACGGAACGAGTAAAGAGACTTGCCGGTAACGAGATTGAACAAGGTATCGGTATACCGACGATCGAATCTCGGGCAAGTACAATACCGTTAGACAAAGGGAATTGTATACGGGATCGATTGAGTCCTTGACATCATGGTTCATCCGATGAGATCATCGTGGAACATGTGGGAGCCAACATGGGTATCCAGATCCCGCTGTTGGTTATTGACCAGAGAACGTCTCGGTCATGTCTGCATGATTCCCGAACCCATAGGGTCTACACACTTAAGGTTCGATGACGCTAGGGTTATAAAGGAAGTTTGTATGTGGTTACCGAATGTTGTTCGGAGTCCCGGATGAGATCCGGGACGTCACGAGGAGTTCCGAAATGGTCCAGAGGTAAAGATTTATATATGGGAAGTCCTGTTTTGGTCACCGGAAAAGTTTCGGGTTTTATCGGTAACGTACCGGGACCACCGGGAGGGTCCCGGGGGTCCACCAAGTGGGGCCACCATCCCCGGAGGACTGCATGGGCCAAGTGTGGGAGGGGACCAGCCCCAGGTGGGCTGGTGCGCCCCCCCCCACAAGGCCCAAGGCGCAGGGAAGAGTGGGAAGGGGGCAAACCCTAGGGCAGATGGGCCCTAAGGCCCACCCCAGGTGCGCCTCCCCTCTTTCCCCCTCTGGCCGCCACCCAGATGGGATATGGGGGTTGCCGCCACCCTTGGGGAGGGAACCCTAGAGGGGGCGCAGCCCCCTCCCCTTCCCCTATAAATAGTTGAGGTCTAGGGGCTGCCCAACACATGAGTTTCTCTCCCTCTCGGCGCAGCCCTACCTCTCTCCCTTCTCCTCTCTCGCGGTGCTTGGCGAAGCCCTGCAGGATTGCCATGCTCCTCCACCACCACCACGCCGTTGTGCTGCTGCTGGATGGAGTCTTCCTCAACCTCTCCCTCTCTCCTTGCTGGATCAAGGCGTGGGAGACATCACCGGGCTGTACGTGTGTTAAACGCGGAGGTGCCGTCCGTTCGGCACTAGGATCTCCGGTGATTTGGATCACGACGAGTACGACTCCTTCAACCCCGTTCTCTTGAACGCTTCCGCTTAGCGATCTACAAGGGTATGTAGATGCACTCTCCTTCCCCTCGTTGCCGGTTTCTCCATAGATAGATCTTGGTGACACGTAGGAAATTTTTGAATTTCTGCTACGTTCCCCAACACTTGGAATAACAAGACTTAACGGTGACACGAGTATATACGTAAAAGCAAACATGGAAAAGAGAGACTCTAGGGCGACATGAAATGGTATGGAAAAGGAGACTTAAAGGTGACATTATAAGATATGAGAAAATAGATATGATTTTTTAATGGTAGCAAAAAAAGACATGACAAAATAGACATAGGTGGTTGGAGAAGGAGAAAACTTTTATCAGTTGGGTCAATCCAGTCAAAGTTGAGCGTGATGGAGTGACATGTTTGGGTTTTTTTTTGCATAGTTGTTTGGTCGTTAGTTTGTCCAGGCTATCAGTAGTATTGATGGAGATAGAAAAAATAATTTATTAATTAAGGACAGTATAACCGTACCTAATCCCTGCCCTCTCACGAATTAAGCATTTCTGGCCGTTCGATTTCATCTAGGAGACATTCCTGACTGTTAGATCTTCGTTTGATGGTGGACTTAGCGCTAAATGGGCCACATGTCGCATGGGCAGCTACTCCCATATCTTTTTTGAACCCCTGTGGTTGATTGGGCCCGTTTTCTGTGCTCAACCCAAGTCCGTGAGCGGCCCTATCTCCGTAAAGAAAAAGCTCAAGAGAGGAACCAATCGAGGTCAGTCCATACAGCGAGGATGCGGACGACGCGGGCGGTCTGTGGGGGAATCCAGCGGAGGCGCAAGTTGATGAGGATCCAGCGGAAGTGGGTGTGGTTGAATCGGGGGCCGTCGATCCAGCCATCGGGCGATCCACCTGTGAGGTAGAAAGATGGGGAGACACGGACAATAATGGCAGCTCATCTCCTGGAAACTGCTCCACTCAAACTTCAAACACACAATTATACTTCAGTTTCTAAGAAGGCATTCATGGCGAGGGCCAATGTCTCATCTCCGGTCTCTGAAAAGTGTTTTACAATTGATGATCTCCTGATTCTATTGTCATGTTTTAATAGATGGATGTATCTTTTAATCCCTGCCCTCACAGCGATTTGCGTTTTCGGCCGTCCGTTTTTCCGATCTGGCAGTTTCTATTTGTTGGATGCGTGTGGGTCGCTGCTATCTTGCAAACGTGGGCACAACCTGGGCCTGTTTGTCCTAGGGGCATCTACTCCCGTAACTTTTTTGGGCTCCTCTGGTTGATTGGGCCAGCCAGCCTCTCTAGGGCACGGGCGGGCCAAGCACAGCCCATGTGTATAGCAGCTGGTTGCGACGTCGCTCCAGTTTCACACGAAAGAGAAAAAAACAACGAAGGGGAAGCGATCCATGGTCCCATGCCCTGGCCGCGTTCTTCTTCCTCACTCCTGGGTAGTTTCCTCGCTCATCCCAATCCCTCCTGGATCTCGCCTCAATTGTTGGCTTCATCCCCTTCTCCACCAATTGATCTCGCACTTGCCCGACGGTTGCTCACTTCCCTGCTCCTCACCCATCTGACTGGCCTTACCCCTTGGCAGTGGCGCGACTGAGATTTGTGCCGGTGTTCCCCCACCTCACGTAGCATGCAGGTGAGGAGATGGCGGCGCTGCAACTGATGATTTCACCATCGAGTGGCAGACCAAAACATAGCCGTCGGCGCATATTTTCAAAGATCCAAAGCAATGGGCCACGGGGCACCAGATTCGAGGCGACACCTCTGCCACCTACACCTGCCTCATTCGCCACCTTGCATCCCCAAAACCTCGCAAGTTTGCAGGTAATACCCTCGATCTGGTCAATGGTCTTGCTTTCCCTCTCCCTGCTCTTATTGACTTCTCTCTGTTGTTATCTGCAATCTCTGATGTTATTATCGGTGTCACTAATTTCTACCAATGAACATGGCAATATGCAGGGAGCCAGGGAGGGGTTGGCATTTAATTAAGTGAAAGAATGGATGCGGAGATGTAATGATAAAATCTGTTCTAAATGGCAGTTCCAAATTTCTGTAGAAACAAAGTGAAAAGGAACGATGTACTGTACTCGTAATGTTGAAGGAAGTGTCTCAAAACATACTCGTAATGTTGAAGGAAGTGTCTCAAAACAGAACAGTTTAGTCCCTAAACAATATTTGATGGAAGAGTCAAATTTGAGCATGTCCGGACATCTTCTTTACCAATATTATCTTATGTACTGAATCTAAAAAAGGTTACAAAGAAACCTTCATTTAGGAAGAGAGTAAACCTTTGGTGTGTTCTCTCCACTGCTCCCAGAGTTGATTCCAGATTGTATATTTAAACTGGCATTGCTTGATTTGGTTTCTTCAGGAAATGCTGCTCCATCATGTGCATCGAGAATCACACAATAGCAGTGTTCTGGGTCTGACAAAACTTGCTCAAATTTACAAGATCACGTTACTCTTTATGGTCAACTAAGAAAGTATATGGTCAAAGCCATCTAAAGGAAAACTATGGAAGATCAGTGATAAAACCATAGGCATTACATTTGCAAAGTATTGCCAGGACATGATGTTGCGTAATTTTTGGGAGAAGTAAATCAGAACTCACCACAGCATCAAAAGGATCATCGAAGTCATCAACTGAGAAATGAATATTGGGATATGCAGGTACTGTTTCTACATCCTATCTACATCCTATTAAAGAGATGCAAGTCACAACAGATTTTTTATATTGAAATCCTGTCTCTCTGATAAGATGATGCCAGATTTTTTTTACCTTTCTTTTATCAAGGCGGAAATTTACACGGCTAGGGGATGCATACAGTTTTTGAAACCTTATAAATTGGAGGCAATCGCTTGCTTTTCTCTGCACGATTGCGAAGATTGCTGATACTGTGGAAGTAGATTATAAGAAGCACATAACCAGCCATTAAATATTACTGAGGGGAGTTACAAATTTTTTTGCATGAAAATTGATACTACTGGCACTCTAAGATTTGTGAGTCCCTTATAACATTCCAACGCAAACTCATGCTGAAAGATAAATTTGTGGTCACAAATTGTTTAGTCAGCTAATGAAAAAATTGTGATTTTACCACCAACCTACACCCATTTCTCAACCTTTTAGTTGAAAGAGAGAGTACTGTTTCAATAAGGAATTAGATGACAAGACAATCATTATTTACCAACCGTTTCACATTTTGATAAAGGGTGAAATCTGCAGCGTTCTTTAACTGGCTATAGCTAACAGACCAAAAGTGTCATATGTTAACATAAGGATTTACTTCATGTAGTGTCCCGTTGCCATTGGCGATCTGCCGAGATGTTATGTAGATAGCCATGAAGGCTTGGAGAAGAACAGGAATAATACAGAGTAGGAGGATAATTGGTAGATTTCTCTATATTTGTTCAGCTTAACCATTCTCTGGGTACAGACTGGCTTATATAGCCTATATATTCAGATGATTGGTTTATGTATTAAGAAGCTGGTAGGGTCAGACCTTGTTTACATGGGTTGTTCTGATTTAGAAGCTTTTGCGCAACTGAATCGACGTCCACGAAAGGTTTGCTTGTTTTTTCTTACATAAATCAATTTGTCACCCTTATTTCATGCATCACCCTGCTCCTCCAGTTGGAGTTGTGGTAAACTGCAAGGTTACATAGGCCAAACACTTCTTTTATTAGTTGTATATTTATGTGTTTTTCTTCCACTCTTGGTTATTTACCAGTGATTGCTCTGTATCACTCCACTGTGCCACCATTGAAATTACTGAAAAACAAATTATGAAGTTACTGTAAAACAAATCACTAGATGTGCTTCCTCATAAAAGTACATGCTTTATTTTTCACTTTCTTGGATGAAGGTATTTTTTTTATTGTGAATGAAGATATATGCATGGAATCAACATGAATTTTTATATGAATTGAAATATCTATCCAAGAACAAAGAATCACCTTCATTTCAACTTTGATTCAAAGTACACAAGTCTTCTTTGCAGGTGCAGCTTAGTTGCCTGCAAGGGATTTTTTTTCTTTTGAGAAATGGAACTTCGAGATCAGCGGAGAACTTGATTGACATGTGTTTCCCCCCTATATGACAGTACTACCTCTATAACGTATTAGTTGTTTATCAGAGGATCTGTGTTTGTATTTTCTCATTTTGGATAGGGCCAACAATGTTTCAGATCTGTTGTAACAATGTATTCATTGATGTCAACTTGTACCATTTAGTGAACAGCTGGTAGTTCAACCTTTTTGCTGAATGATTTAGAAATGTTCTATGTTTTGGCAGTTTGTTGTGTGTGTTTGATGTCATCATATATGTACAAAAATTCCTATCATATTCTATCGAGAAAATGGACGGGCGCAGCAACGCGCACCTATCATGATCTAGTGATTCTATATACGTGGATTGATTTCTTTTCTACAATTCCTATGTATATGCAGGATGTCATGATGAAGAGAAAAAAAAGAAAAATGTTTAATTTAAGTCGGATGAAAACAGCCAAACGCAAGCCTCCTCCTGCGTCCGCCACGTGGCCACTGTTTGAGACGCATCGCTTTCCTTTGTCTTTTCCATCTTATCTTCTCCTCGTGCTCTCTTCCTATTCCCATTCCTTCGCTGAAGAAGCCACAACCACCCATCAGTCGGCCACCGGCGCTACACGAGGGACAGCACGGCTGAGCCCTTCCCGGGCCACCGGCTCTATCGAAACAGAGGAAAAAGTGCAGTGCTATCGAAACAGAGGAAAAGGCCACATCGACTCAGAAGTGCAGCGCTCGGTGTTCCGATGAAGCTCTCGCCGGCGGCTCTCGAAGCCGCAGTGTAGTGCTATGTACTCCAATGGAGACTTCGCCAGCGGCTCCCATTGCTGCGTTGTAGTGCTCGCCGGCGGCTCTCGAAGCTACAGTGCAGCGCTCAATGCTGCATGGAGATCTCTTTCCTGCACGCGTTGAGCCGCTCGTTTCTTCTCCTCGTTTTTCTTCTTCCTGCGGCACAACACAGCCATGGCAGCGCCATCGTCACCGGTGCCGCCACCGCTCGCGTTTCTGCTATGCCTGCTCCTAGGCACCATGCTCTTCGCTGCCGCAAACCGCCCTCGCCTCGCGTCGCTGCACCGCTGCTCCATTGCAGCTCCGGCGAAGCAGCCTACGCCGTCGTCATCGTGCACTGCATCGCAACTTTTGCCATGGCCGTTGCGTGCTGCATCGCAGCATCCGCTGTCATCGCCGGCGCTGCAATGAAGCGCGGCCGGGGCTGCAATGGAGCGCCGCCGGGGTTGTTGGAGCTCCGCCGTGGCTGCATTGGAGCTTCGCCGACGGCTCAGTGCAGCGCCGCAGTGGCTCGATGCAACGTCGCCGGCGGCTCTCGAGGGAAGCTTTTGGTGTTGCATTGGAGCGCTCGCCGTTTGCTCCATTGCAGCTCCGCCGGAGCGCTCGCCGGCCGCTAGACGTAGCGTTTTGGTGTTGCTGTGGAGCTCTGGTCAGGGCGGCTCTCCGGTGCTGCGGCGACATGCGGTGCTGTGAGATCGAAGCAGGGGGGCTGGTTGAGTGCGACGCAAAAGAGAAGGGTCAGTGACTCGCTAGGAAATAAGTCGGATGATTCGTAGTAGTCGCCAAAAATAAAGAAAGAATATCACTTGCCATAGCAACAGAAAAAGGAAAGAAGTTGGAGGCTTGGATCCACAAACCATGGAAACATCTGCCTCAAAGAGGAAGAAAACAAGGACACCAACGTTGACAACAAAAACTCGGAAAAAGAGTTTCTTTTCCACCAAGGAGAAAAGGAAGAGAAAAAGACCAGTGGCGAAAAACAAATGTGGAGATGCGGGGGATCGAACCCCGTGCCTCCGCATGCAAAACGGGCGCTCTACCATTTGAGCTACATCCCCGTTGGTTGTAATTTCTATCGACGATTCCAAATCATAATAGGCCAGCCTGTGGTTCAGGAGTGACGGCCGACTTATTGTACAGGCCTTGAGGGCCCGTGGCATCCTGAAAAACTGCCCAGCACCACCCAGCCAGGAGAGGGTTCAGCGGGGTTGGAAAGATTTTAGTCCCACCTCGGCAGCAGGGGGCGAGCGAGTGGAGGCAAGGTGCTTAAAGAGGGGACGGGGTGCGCCGTGAAAGAGCATGATCCTTCAGGCAGCAAAAGGGAAATGAGGAGTGGTACAGGCTCGCTTAATTATGCGAGAGGGGTGCCCGCCCCAATAAGCCTGTTACGACACTGGGGCATCCCCATGATTCACCATCTGATCCCGAACTTAAAGTCTGAATATTTTATAACTCTTTGAACTCCTTTTTGTCTTCTTTGGTTTTCGTTTTCTTATTTTCTCCACTTTCTTATTTTTGGGTTTCGATATTTATTTGATTTGGTTCTTCTGCTTTGGTTTCTCTTTTTTTTGTTCTTTGGAGCTTTTCGTTTCTCCTTGTTTTTTTTGAAGCTTTTCGTTCGTGATCTTGCCCGCGGTTATTTTTTCTATCTTGCGCTTGATAGTGACCAAGCAAACCCTCGTGTGCGTGCTTTTCACTGTATTGAGAACCCAGCAGAATATTACCATATCTGTGCTGATGGAACTGCTTCCGTCCCGATCTGGTAACATGGCATTCCTTGAACGAATAATCTACAGTCCATATCGAGTGCTCTCTCGTACACGCAACATCCCGCACTAGCTCAAGGCCAGGGTCCCCTAAATTATTGCCCCAAAGACTGCCGCCCCTTTATTATCCTAAATGCTAAAAAGTGCTTGGATGCTGGTTTGCTCACGCGAGCACACGCTCTGAGAGCCGTCCGATCTCGAAGTCGCACGGGCGATCGTGCGTAGGTGTTTTTTTTGTCTGAGACGAGGCGGTTCGCCGGCTCGCGCGGCACTTCACGGTAGCCATAAACCTGGAAGGGCCCATCACTACCGCCCACGCTTCGGTGCCGTTGGCGCAGTTTTCAAAACTGCCTGGCGAGTGGCATCGCTGTCTTCTCCCAATCCCTTTTCCTTTCCTCCCACACCACGCCATCGTTCACCACCGCAGATTTTGGAGAGGTCGTCGGGCTACGTAGAGACCGCGGGCGGTGGTGTTGAAGCCCGCGGCGGGGGGGGGGGGGTGACGGGCTGGGGGCGCGTGAGGCTGTGGTGGTGGTGGTGGGCCGAAGCGGGGCGAAGGTCGCCGCCGTGCTCAAAACCGTCAGAGGGTGCGGGGTTGAAGGTCGCCTGGACGGTGTGTTTCCGCCGGGGGTCGTTGACGAATTTGTGAGGTAAGGCGCATCTCCTGGTTCCCATGGTTCAAAATCTCTCTCCCGCTAGGTGATAGGTGGTGGTGGTGTGTTTGCTGTGTTTTTGGAGGTTGAGGGGCTGAAGGTAGGGGAGATGCGAATCACGGGCAGAGAGAAGTAAGATGTTCTTCGTGGACGTGTGCGGTAGATCTACCCTTTTTTGTTGCTTGGTTCATGTCAATAAGTTGCTGAAAAAGTCAGGGTACGAGTTTGCGTACTATAGGGGTGTTGCCCGAGATCTTCGCACGATTTTTGTGTATGAGTTGTGTTGCAGTTTATGCGGGTGTTGCCTGACATCTGCGTAGGAGTTGCCTGGTTTTTTTTTTTGCATAAGTTGCCTGAAGAGCTTAATATGTATGAGTTGGTTTGTAGATTCTGGGTTTGTTGCCTGGAATCTGTACAGGAGTTGCCCGACTTCTTCATAAGAGTTGCCTAACATTTCCTCTATAAGTTGCCTAAAGAGCTTGATACGTATGAGTTGGTTTCTAGATTATGTGTTTGTTTGTGCCTGGAATATGTGTAGGAGTTGCCCGTCATTTTGAATGCATTTGGCTTTTGTTTGAACAACTCATGAGTTGGGTTGTATTTGTTAGGGGCGTTGTTCGAGATCTCCGTAGTTTTTGTCATGAGTTGGGTTGTATTTTTCTCAGTAACTTGCCAGAAATTAGCATACAAGTTGTGCGTTAGTCTGAACCAAAGTTGCCTAATCAGTAGCTGTGTAATTTATAGAGTTTCCTTATCAATTTTTGTGTTGCTTTGATAGTTCATCAGCGAGCTCTAGGAAATGTCTTTTTTCATGTTTTTGTAAGCAACCTATTGTGTTATAAGTAGTGAAGTCCCTTTTTTACTAGCAACCTGAAAATACTGTATTATGTGTTTGCAGTGTCAGAAAATGTCCGAGGCAAGGAACAAAAGTGATGGTCAGGATTTACAAGCAAACCAAGAGGGTGTACGAGGAACAGAGGTAAGAGCTTTGAGCGTGGCACGATGGAGCGTCGGTGTTGTTTGCCATGTTCGAGTTTCATGACTTTTTTAATGCGAAACAGATGAACACATTTTTCCCCAATGCAGGCACACTCATCACAGCAACAGGACCCAACTATGATTGGCTACAAGCGTAGGCGCACTAAAGGAATAATTTGTCGTGGCAATCGCCCATCAGACATAGATAGCAATGCAAGTGCACAAGATGATGATTCAGAAGGCAAGGAGGTCACTCAGGAGGATGAATCAAAGCCAAAACGCCGAAAAAACATGCGAAAATGAGGTATCCATGCATCATGAATCGTAGTTTTCAGGTTCCTTTTTTTTCAAGGCTGTAATTGATTTTGTGCATTTTTTTAGAAGTTGTGTGATGAATGTGTTATTTTTAGTAATTCTAGGTATGGTTTTTGGCTGTTAAATCGCGCGTAAGCAAGGGCACTAGCAGTATTGAGCAATGTTGAAGTTATAAGAACAAATGATGGTATTCTGTATAGGACAAACATCGCATCATCATGGAAACAATTTTAATACTTGCTAATTTTTGTCACACAGAGTTTAACTTAGCCCATTTTTTCTTGCTTGTAGGGTCGCAAGAACAGGGCATCACCAGCAAGGTTGTTCAAAGTAAACAAAGATTTAGTGCAATTTCAGAAGGATGCCGTAATTCGAATAGAGTTTGGAGGTCTGTTACAGATTGCAACATGTAGCATGCCAGGAGACTTAAGTCAGTCGGTTATGAAGCATTACGACCCTGAAATTTCCCAATTGGTCATCCCAGAGAGGGGCAAGATTCCAGTAGATGCAACAAGTGTTCATAGAATTTGGGGTATGCCAAACAAGGGGAGGAAGGTTTGCTATGAGAAGAGAGCAGATTACACATCCCAAATGAACACAATCTTCAATATTAAAACCAAAGGCTCACCAACACTAACAACTTGGTGCAAAATGATTAAGGATATGGCTGGGGCAGCAGATAACAATTTCCTACGTGCTTGGTTGGCGGTCGCCTTCTCCTGTTTCCTTGCTCCTACCACAAATTTGAACATATTCCCACGGTGTTTTCCTACTGTGATGCATGTGGATGCGATAACGGAGACCAATGTGTGCCAATTTGTAGTTGATCAATTAAAATTGGCATTTGCGAGAGCAGGTGATAAAAATGCAGTCTGTTGTTGCGTCATGCATTTACTTGTATGTCTAACTTGCTCTTTGTCCCCTTTTCATAGTTTCTCATCTAGTTGCTCTCGTTGTTTATTGGACTCTTTTTTCTTTTTTCTTTTTTCTTTTTTGCCTCATGCAGCTGTTATATCTGGACTCATTGGATGTGGACGAACCCATCGCAAGCACGGTGCTAAGAGTGTCGATTTGGAATTCTAATCTTATTTACAAGGTCATTAAGAAGGACAAAAAGGGCCGGGGGGGGGGGGGAGTTTGGCAAGTTACGGGTAAGTTTCCTCTTATGTTTTTGAAGCACACGATCCGTCAGCCACTTTAGTTTTTCTTCATATGTTCAACCGCCATTTGTTTTGAGGTCATATAGATGCCAGGCAACTTGACAACTAACTGCTAGGCAACACACTATCCATACGTAGGCAAATCCCATTTTTGTTCCTGACTAACTCAGTACATGTGTGTTATTATCTTAGGCAAAACATGTGTTTATGTTCCAATTATAGGCAATACAGACACATACATCAGGCAACTACAGATTTTAAAGTTGTTAAACCAATCAAAGGCAATACAGACATATACCTTAGGCAACCACACATTTAATGCTTGGCAACTCACAAACAGATGTGAAATATAAAGTTTTTTCCATGAAGTTATAGAAATAGAAAAAGTTGCGAACACTCTAGTTTTCCCTTATTAACTTTTTTTGTTTGCATTTTGCTAACACTTAAAACTGTTGGAAATATGCCCTAGAGGCAATAATAAAATGATTATTATTATATTTCCTTGTTCATGATAATTGTCTATTATTCATGCTATAATTGTGTTATCCGGAAATCGTAATACACGTGTGAATACATAGACCACAACATGTCCCTAGTGAGCCTCTAGTTGACTAGCTCGTTGATCAACAAATAGTCATGGTTTCCTGACTATGGACATTGGATGTCGTTGATAACGGGATCACATCATTAGGAGAATGATGTGATGGACAAGACCCAATCCTAAGCATAGCTCAAAGATCGTGTAGTTCGTTTTGCTAGAGCTTTTCCAAATGTCAAGTATCATTTCCTTAGACCATGAGATTGTGCAACTCCCGGATACTGTAGGAGTGCTTTGGGTGTGCCAAACGTCACAACATAACTGGGTGACTATAAAGGTGCACTACCGGTATCTCCGAAAGTGTCTGTTGGGTTGGCACGAATCGAGACTGGGATTTGTCACTCCGTATGACGGAGAGGTATCTCTGGGCCCACTCGGTAATGCATCATCATAATGAGCTCAATGTGACCAAGTGTCTGGTCATGGGATCATGCATTACGGTACGAGTAAAGTGACTTGCCGGTAGCGAGATTAAACGAGGTATTGGGATACCGACGATCGAATCTCGGGCAAGTAACGTATCGATTGACAAAGGGAATTGTATACGGGGTTGATTGAATCCTCGACATCGTGGTTCATCCGATGAGATCATCGAGGAGCATGTGGGAGCCAACATGGGTATCCAGATTACTCTGTTGGTTATTGACCGGAGAGTCGTCTCGGTCATGTCTGCGTGTCTCCCGAACCCCTAGAGTCTACACACTTAAGGTTCGGTGACGCTAGGGTTGTAGAGATATTAGTATGCAGTAACCCGAAAGTTGTTCGGAGTCCCGGATGAGATCCCGAACGTCACGAGGAGTTCCGGAATGGTCCGGAGGTAAAGAATTATATATAGGAAGTCAGGTTTCGGCCATCGAGAAAGTTTCAGGGGTCACAGGTATTGTACCGGGACCACCGGAAGGGTCCCGGGGGTCCATCTGGTGGGGCCACCTATCCCGGAGGGCCCCATGGGCTGAAGTGGGAGGGGAACCAGCCCCTGGTGGGCTGGTGCGCCCCCCTTGGGCCCCCCTGCGCCTAGGGTTGGAAACCCTAGGGGTGGGGGCGCCTCCACCTGGCTTGGGGGGAAAGTTCCCCCCTGGCCGCTGCCCCCTCCCTTGGAGATTGGATCTCCTAGGGCCGGTGCCCCCCAGGGGGCCTATATAAAGAGGGGGGAGGGAGGGTTGCGCACCTATGCTCTTGGCGCCTCCCTCTCCCACTGCAACACCTCTCCCTCTTGTAGAGCTTGGCGAAACCCTGCCGAGATCGCTGCTGCATCCACCACCACGCCGTTGTGCTGCTGGATCTCTATCAACCTCTCCTTCCCCTTGCTGGATCAAGAAGGAGGAGACGTCTTCCCCAACCGTACGTGTGTTCAACGCAGAGGTGCTGTCTGTTCAGCACTAGGATCATCAGTGATTTGGATCACGATGAGTACGACTCCCTCAACCCCGTTCTCTTGAACGCTTCTGCTCGTGATCTACAAGGGTATGTAGATGCACTCCTCTCTCTCGTTGCTAGATGAACTCCATAGATTGATCTTGGTGAAGCGTAGGAAAATTTTATTTTCTACAATGTTCCCCAACAGTGGCATCATGAGCTAGGTCTATGCGTACTTTCTATGCACGAGTAGAACACAAACTTGTTGTGGGCGTAGATGTTGTCAATTTTCTTGCCACTACTAGTCTTATCTTGCTTCGGCGGCATCGTGGGATGAAGCGGCCTGGACCGACCTTACACATACGCTTACGTGAGACAGGTTCCACCGACTGACATGCACTAGTTGCATAAGGTGGCTAGCGGGTGTCTGTCTCTCCAACTTTAGTTGGAGAGGATTCGATGAAAAGGGTCCTTATGAGGGTAAATAGAAATTGGCATATCACGTTGTGGCTTTCACGTAGATAAGAAAACGTTCTTGCTAGAACCCTATTGCAGCCACGTAAAACATGCCACAACAATTAGAGGACGTCTAACTTGTTTTTGCAGCATATGCCTTGTGCTGTGATTAGCCAAAAGTTGTGATGAATGATATATATGTGATGTATGAGATCATGTTCTTGTAATAGGAATCACGACTTGCATGTCGATGAGTATGACAACCGGCAGGAGCCATAGGAGTTGTCTTAATTATTGTATGACCTACGTGTCAATGATTAAACGCCATGTAATTACTTTACTTTATTGCTAAACCGTTAGCCATAGTAGTAGAAGTAATAGTTGGCGAGCAACTTCATGGAGACACGACGATGGAGATCATGATGATGGAGATCATGGTGTCATGCGGGTGACGAAGATGATCATGGCGCCCCGAAGATGGAGATCAAAGGAGCTATATGATATTGGCCATATCATGTCACTATTTGATTTGATGTGATGTTTATCATGTTTTACATCTTATTTTCTTAGAACGACGGTAGCTTAAATAAGATGATCCCTCACAATAATTTCAAGAAAGTGTTCCCCCTAATTGTGCACCGTTGCGAAGGTTCGTTGTTTCGAAGCACCACGTGATGATCGGGTGTGATAGATCCTAACGTTCGAATACAACGGGTGTAAGCCAGATTTACACACGCAATACACTTAGGTTGACTTGACGAGCCTAGCATGTACAGACATGGCCTCGGAACACGGAAGACCGAAAGGTCGAGCATGAGTCGTATAGAAGATACGATCAACATGAAGATGTTCACCGATGTTGACTAGTCTGTCTCACGTGATGATTGGACACGGCCTAGTTGACTCGGATCATGTTTCACTTAGATGACTAGAGGGATGTCTGTCTGAGTGGGAGTTCATTGAATAATTTGATTAGATGAACTTAATTATCATGAACTTAGTCTAAAATGTTTACAATATGTCTTGTAGATCAAATGGCCCACGCTAATGTTGCCCTCAACTTCAACGCGTTCCTAGAGAAAACCAAGCTGAAAGATGATGGCAGCAACTATACGGACTGGGTACGGAACCTGAGGATCATCCTCATAGCTGCAAAGAAAGATTATGTCTTAGAAGCACCGCTAGGTGAAGCACCCATTCCAGTGAACCAAAACGTTATGAATGCTTGGCAGTCTCGTGCTGATGATTACTCCCTCGTTCAGTGCGGCATGCTTTACAACTTAGAACCGGGGCTCCAAAAGCGTTTTGAGCAACACGGAGCATATGAGATGTTCGAAGAGCCGAAAATGGTTTTCCAAGCTCATGTCCGGGTCGAGAGATATGAAGTCTCCGACAAGTTCTTCAGTTGTAAGATGGAGGAAAATAGTTCTGTCAGTGAGCACATACTCAAAATGTCTGGGTTGCAGAACCGCTTGACTCAGCTGGGAGTTAATCTCCCGGATGACGCGGTTATTGACAGAATCCTTCAGTCGCTTCCGCCGAGCTACAAGAGCTTTGTGATGAACTTCAATATGCAGGGGATGGAAAAGACCATTCCTGAGTTATATTCAATGCTGAAATCAGCGGAGGAAGAGATCAAAAAGGAACATCAAGTGTTGATGGTGAATAAAACCACTAAGTTCAAGAAAGGCAAGGGTAAGAAGAACTTCAAGAAGGACGGCAAGGGAGTTGCCGCACCCGGTAAGCCAGTTGCCGGGAAGAAGCCAAAGAATGGATCCAAGCCTGAGACTGAGTGCTTTTATTGCAAGGGAAGCGGACACTGGAAGCGGAACTGCCCCAAATACTTAGCGGACAAGAAGGCCGGCAACACCAAAGGTATATGTGATATACATGTAATTGATGTGTACCTTACCAGTACTCGTAGTAGCTCCTGGGTATTTGATACCGGTGCGGTTGCTCATATTTGTAACTCAAAGCAGGAGTTGCGGAATAAGCGGAGACTGGCGAAGGACGAGGTGACGATGCGCGTCGGGAATGGTTCCAAGGTCGATGTGATCACCGTCGGCACGCTACCTCTACATTTACCTACGGGATTAGTTTTAAACCTCAATAATTGTTATTTAGTGCGAGCTTTGAGCATGAACATTGTATCTGGATCTCGTTTAATACGAGATGGCTACTCATTTAAATCCGAGAATAATGGTTGTTCTATTTATATGAGAGATATGTTTTATGGTCATGCCCCGATGGTCAATGGTTTATTCTTAATGAATCTCGAACGTGATGTTACACATATTCATAGTATGAATACCAAAAGATGTAAAGTTGATAACAATAGTCCCACATACTTGTGGCACTGCTGCCTTGGTCACATTGGTGTCAAGCGCATGAAGAAGCTCCATGCTGATGGACTTTTAGAGTCTCTCAATTATGAATCATTTGACACATGTGAACCATGCCTCATGGGCAAAATGACCAAGACTCCGTTCTCCGGAACAATGGAGCGAGCAACCAACTTATTGGAAATCATACATACTGATGTGTGCGGTCCAATGAGCGTTGAGGCTCGCGGAGGATATTGTTATGTTCTCACTCTCACTAACGACTTGAGTAGATATGGGTATGTCTACTTGATGAAACACAAGTGTGAGACCTTTGAAAAGTTCAAGGAATTTCAGAATGAGGTAGAGAATCAACGTGACCGAAAGATAAACTTCTTACGATCAGATCGTGGAGGAGAATATTTAAGTCACGAATTTGGTACGCACTTAAGGAAATGTGGAATTGTTTCACAACTCACGCCGCCTGGAACACCTCAGCGTAACGGTGTGTCCGAACGTCGTAATCGCACTTTATTGGATATGGTGCAATCTATGATGTCTCTTACCGATTTACCGCTATCTCTTTGGGGATACACTCTAGAGACAACTACATTCACTTTTAAATAGGGCACCGTCTAAATCCGTTGAGACGACACCGTATGAATTATGGTTTGGGAAGAAACCTAAGCTGTCATTTCTAAAAGTTTGGGGATGCGATGCTTATGTCAAGAAACTTCAACCTGAAAAGCTCGAACCCAAGTCGAAAAAATGCGTCTTCATATGAGACCCTAAGGAAACCATTGGGTATACCTTCTACCTCAGATCCGAAGGCAAGATCTTTGTTGCCAAGAACGGGTCCTTTCTGGAGAAAGAGTTTCTCTCGAGAGAAGTAAGTGGGAGGAAAGTGGAACTTGATGAAGTACTACCTCTTGAACCGGTAAGTAGAGCAGCTCAGGAAGATGTTCCTGTGGTGCCAGCACCAACTGAAGAGGTAGTTAATGATGATGATCAAGATACTTCGGATCAAGTTACTACTGAACTTCGTAGGTCCACAAGGACACGTTCCACACCAGAGTGGTATGGCAACCCTGTCCTGGAAATCATGTTGTTAGACAATGGTGAACCTTCGAACTATGAAGAAGCGATGGCGGGTCCAGATTCCAACAAATGGCTTGAAGCCATGCAATCCGAGATAGGATCCATGTATGAAAACAAAGTATGGACTTTGACAGACTTGCCCGATGATCGGTGAGCGATAGAAAACAAATGGATCTTTAAGAAGAAGACGGACACAGATGGTAATGTTACCATCTATAAAGCTCGACTTGTCGCTAAGGGTTATCGACAAGTTCAAGGGGTTGACTACGATGAGACATTCTCTCCCATAGCGAAGCTAAAGTCCGTTCGAATCATGTTAGCAATTGCTGCATACTATGATTATGAGATATGGCAAATGGACGTCAAAACGACATTCCTTAACGACCATCTTAAGGAAGAACTGTATATGATGCAGCCGGAAGGTTTTGTCGATCTTGAGAATGCTAACAAGGTATGCAAGCTCCAGCGATCCATTCATGGGCTGGTGCAAGCATCTCGGAGTTGGAACATTCGCTTTGATGAGATGATCAAAGCGTTTGGGTTTATGCAGACTTATGGAGAAGCCTGCGTTTACAAGAAAGTGAGTGGAAGCTCTGTAGCATTTCTCATATTATATGTAGATGACATACTTTTGATGGGAAATGATATAGAACTTTTGGACGGCATTAAGGCCTACTTGAATAAGTGTTTTTCAATGAAGGACCTTGGAGAAGCTCCTTACATACTAGGCATCAAGATCTATAGGGATAGATCGAGATGCCTCATAGGTCTTTCACAAAGCACATACCTTGATAAGATATTGAAGAAGTTCAATATGGATCAGTCTAAGAAGGGGTTCTTGCCTGTGTTGCAAGGTGTGAAATTGAGCTCAGCTCAATGCCCGACCACAGCAGAAGATAGAGAAAAGATGAGTGTCATCCCCTATGCTTCAGCTATAGGGTCTATTATGTATGCCATGCTGTGTACCAGACCTGATGTAAACCTTGTTGTAAGTTTGGTAGGAAGGTACCAAAGTAATCCCGGCATGGAACACTGGACAGCGGTCAAGAACATCCTAAAGTACCTGAAAAGGACTAAGGATATGTTTCTCATTTATGGAGGTGACGAAGAGCTCATCGTAAAGGGTTACGTCGATGCTAGCTTCGACACAGATCTGGATGACTCTAAGTCACAAACCGGATACGTGTATATTTTGAATGGAGGGGCAGTAAGCTTGTGCAGTTGCAAGCAGAGCGTCGTGGCGGGATCTACATGTGAAGCGGAGTACATGGCAGCCTCGGAGGCAGCACATGAAGCAATCTGGATGAAGGAGTTCATCACCGACCTAGGAGTCATACCCAATGCATCAGGGCCGATCACTCTCTTCTGTGACAACACTGGAGCTATTGCCCTTGCCAAGGAGCCTAGGTTTCACAAGAAGACCAGGCACATCAAGCGTCGCTTCAACTCCATTCATGAAAATGTTCAAGATGGAGACATAGATATTTGCATAGTGCATACGGATCTGAATGTCGCAGATCCGTTGACTAAACCTCTTCCGCGAGCAAAACATGATCAACACCAGAACTCTATGGGTGTTTGATTCATCACAATGTAACTAGATTATTGACTCTAGTGCAAGTGGGAGACTGTTGGAAATATGCCCTAGAGGCAATAATAAAATGATTATTATTATATTTCCTTGTTCATGATAATTGTCTATTATTCATGCTATAATTGTGTTATCCGGAAATCGTAATACACGTGTGAATACATAGACCACAACATGTCCCTAGTGAGCCTCTAATTGACTAGCTCGTTGATCAACAAATAGTCATGGTTTCCTGACTATGGACATTGGATGTCATTGATAACGGGATCACATCATTAGGAGAATGATGTGATGGACAAGACCCAATCCTAAGCATAGCTCAAAGATCGTGTAGTTCGTTTTGCTAGAGCTTTTCCAAATGTCAAGTATCATTTCCTTAGACCATGAGATTGTGCAACTCCCGGATACCGTAGGAGTGCTTTGGGTGTGCCAAACATCACAACGTAAGTGGGTGACTATAAAGGTGCACTACGGGTATTTCCAAAAGTCTATGTTGGGTTGGCACGAATCCAGACTGGGATTTGTCACTCTGTATGACGGAGAGGTATCTCTGGCCCACTCGGTAATGCATCATCATAATGAGCTCAATGTGACCAAGTGTCTAGTCACGGGATCATGCATTACGGTACGAGTAAAATGACTTGCCGGTAACGAGATTAAACAAGGTATTGGGATACCGACGATCGAATCTCGGGCAAGTAACGTACCGATTGACAAAGGGAATTGTATACGGGATTGATTGAATCCTCGACATCGTGGTTCATCCGATGAGATCATCGAGGAGCATGTGGGAGCCAACATGGGTATCCAGATCCCGCTGTTGGTTATTGACGGGAGAGTCGTCTCGGTCATGTCTGCGTGTCTCCCGAACCCCTAGGGTCTACACACTTAAGGTTCGATGACGCTAGGGTTGTAGAGATATTAGTATGCAGTAACCCGAAAGTTGTTCGGAGTCCCGGATGAGATCCCGAACGTCATGAGGAGTTCCGGAATGGTCCGGAGGTAAAGAATTATATATAGGAAGTCAGGTTTCGGCCATCGGGAAAGTTTCGGGGGTCACAGGTATTGTACCGGGACCACCGGAAGGGTCCCGGGGGTCCACCGGGTGGGGCCACCTATTCCGGAGGGCTCCATGGGCTGAAGTGGGAGGAAAACCAGCCCCTGGTGGGCTGGTCCGCCCCCCTTGCCCCCCCCATGCCTAGGGTTGGAAACCCTAGGGATGGGGGCGTCTCCACCTGGTTTGGGGGGAAAGTTTCCCCCTGGCCACCGCCCCCCCTTGGAGATTGGATCTCCTAGGGCCGGCCCCCATAGGGGGCCTATATAAAGAGGGGGGGGGGGAGGAAGGGCTGCGCACCTATGCTCTTGGCGCCTCCCTCTCCCACTGCAACACCTCTCCCTCTCATAGAGCTTGGCGAAGCCCTGCCGAGATCGCTGCTGCATCCACCACCACGCCGTCGTGCTGCTGGATCTCCATCAACCTCTCCTTCCCCCTTGCTGGATCAAGAAGGAGGAGACGTCTTCCCCAACCGTACGTGTGTTGAACGCGGAGGTGCTGTCCGTTCAGAACTAGGATCATCGGTGATTTGGATCACGACGAGTACGACTCCCTCAACTCCGTTCTCTTGAACGCTTCCGCTCGCGATCTACAAGGGTATGTAGATGCACTCCTCTCTCTCGTTGCTAGATGAACTCCATAGATTGATCTTGGTGAAGCGTAGGAAAATTTTATTTTCTGCAATGTTCCCCCAACAAAAACTACAACTCAAGACCGAGTTTGCTCGCTTTGCAGATGAAAGCTTATTCGATAGTATGGATCATGTCACAAAGTTCATTGCAGCAAGGCTCCCTAACTCATACGACTCAAATGTGAGTTGCCTTCTTCATTTTCTTGGTTTTTGATTTTATTGTGCGCCCACTTCTTTGAATTATTTCTTTTCAACTACAAGTTCTAATAAGTTCTAATATACGTGCATCGACTGTCCTCTCTGTATTTTTCTGGTGTGCGCAGAAACAAAAGAAGCTTGCCGTGATGGTGCATGAAATCTGTTCTGAAATATCACATTCAATGGGAAAGCTCGTACAGGGAATTGGGAAACTTGACGATGATGGCGGCACAACTAGTGCACCAGCAGTTAACTATGTTGGTGGTTGCTACGTCTTGAGCAAGCATTGGTTTTCCAGAAAGAGGAGAGGGTGATGCAGCAAAGTGTAGCGTAAGTATTTCCCTCAGTTTTGAGAACCAAGGTATCAATCCAATGGGAGGCTCCTCAAAAGTCCCACACACCTACACAAACAAACTGAGAACTCGCAACCAACGCAATAAAGGGGTTGTCAATCCCTTCACGGTCACTTATGAAAGTGAGATCTCATACAGAGATAATAATATTTTTGGTATTTTGTGATATAGATGCAGAAAAGTAAAGATGCAAATAAAAGTAGATTAAAGAAAATATGATAAGAGATAGACCCGGGGGCCATAGGTTTCACTAGAGGCTTCTCTCGAGAGCATAAGTATTACGGTGGGTGAACAAATTACTGTCGAGCAATTGATAGAAAAGCGAATAATTATGACATTATCTAGGCATGATCATGTATATAGGCATCACATCCATAACAAGTAGACCGACTCCTGCCTGCATCTACTACTATTACTCCACACATCGACCGACTCCTGCCTGCTTCTAGAGTATTAAGTTCATAAGAACAGAGTAACGCCTTAAGCAAGATGACATGATGTAGAGGGATAAACACATGCAATATGATATAAACCCCATCTTGTTATCCTCGATGGCAACAATACAATACGTGTCTTGCAACCCTTTGTGTCACTGGGTAAGATCACCGCAAGATTGAACCCAAAGCTAAACACTTCTCCCATGGCAAGAAAGATCAATCTAGTAGGCCAAACCAAACTGATAATTCGAAGAGACTTGTAAAGATAACTCAATCATACATAAAAGAATTCAGAGAAGATTCCAATATTATTCATAGATAAACTTGATCATAAACTCACAACTCATCGGATCTCGACAAACACACCGCAAAAAGAGATTACATCGAATAGATCTCCACAAGAGAGGAGGAGAACATTGTATTGAGATCCAAAAAGAGAGAAGAAGCCATCTAGCTAATAACTATGGACCCGTAGGTCTGTGCTAAACTACTCACAACTCATCGGAGAGGATATGGTGTTGATGTAGAAGCCCTCCGTGGTCGATTCCTCCTCCGGCAGAGTGCCGACGAAGGCTCCAAGATGGAATCTCGCGGATACAGAAGGTTACGGCGGTGGAAATTGTGTTTCGTGGTGCTCCTGGATGTTTTCGGGGTCCGTGGACATATATAGGAGGAATAAGTACGTCGGCGGACGCCTGAGGGGCCCACGAGACAGGGGGCGCGCCCTCCTATCTCGTGGGGCCCTCAGAGCTTTCTTGACTTGCACTCCAGGCTCTCCGGATCAGATTTGTTCCAAAAATAATGCTCCCGAAGGTTTCATTCCGTTTGGACTCCGTTTGATATTCCTTTTCTTCGAAATACTGAAATAGGCAAAAAAACAGCAATATGGGTTGGGCCTCCGGTTAGTAGGTTAGTCCCGAAAATGATATAAATGTGTAGAATAAAGCCCATAAACATCCAAAAGGGGTAATATAATAGCATGGAACAATAAAAAATTATAGATACGTTGGAGACATATCAAGCATCCCCAAGCTTAATTCCTGCTCGTCCTCGAGTAGGTAAATGATAAAAAGAGAATTTTTGATGTGGAATGCTACCTAGCATAATTCATAATGTAATTTTCTTTCATTGTGGCATGAATGTTTAGATCCAAAAGAATGCAAAATAAAAGTTCATAAAGACATAAGAAATAGTAATACTTCAAGCAAACTAATCAAGGTAATCATGTCTTCTCAAAATAACATGGCTAAAGAAAGTTATCCCTACAAAATCATATAGTTTGGCTATGCTTCATCTTCATCACACAAAGTATTTAATCATGCACAACCCCGATGACGAGCCAAGCAATTGTTTCATACTTTAATAATCTAAAACTCTTTCAACTTTCACGCAATACATGAGCGTGAGCCATGGACATAGCACTATATGTGGAATAGAATGGTGGTTGTGGAGAAGACAAAAAGGAGAAGATAGTCTCACATCAACTAGGTGTATCAACGAACTATGGAGATGCCCATTAATAGATATCAATGTGAGTGAGTGGGGATTACCATGCAACGGATGCACTAGAGCTATAAATATATGAAAGCTCAATAAAATAAAACTAGTGGGTGTGCATCCAACTTGCTTGGTCACGAAGACCTAGGGCACTTTTGAGGAAGCCCATCATTGGAATATACAAGCCAAGTTCTATAATGAAAAATTCCCTCTATGTAAGTGCATCTAGTGCCCCTTAGTGATTTTGGTGTATTGAAGACTTATAGGTTAAGGGAGTAATGCGTTTGTGAGTATACACAGGTCTATAAGTCTATGAGGAGTTTGATATTTATAGAGAAAGTCGATCCCTAAAAATGAAGTTCTTCAACTGAAGACTTTGATATTCTGAAGACTTTGAAAGTGAAGAAATTGGTGTGACCTTGAAGACTTGGTATTCATTTGTGGAACATGAAGCGTGAAGACTTTTGTTTTTGTAGTTTCATTTTCTCTTTCTTGAGTCATAGGAAACACTGTACTGTTAAAGGGGGTCGAGGAAATACTAAGGAAAAATTTCCATGTGATGCTCAACTCAAAATCCTACACCTACCAATCCCTTCGAGTGAAGCCTTTGGAAATCTCATACAGTTCAGTCACTTTCTTCAGTGACAGAGACGAAGTTCTTCTGGTCACTGATGAATTTGTTCTGACTGAGGAGTTAGGAATTCGTCAGTGCGAATTACCTACACAGTGAGGAACATGATAGCCCTGAGGAATTTGAGAGTCAAATTTCCGACCGTTGTTGTGCTGCGCGCCAGCTGTCCCAAAATATCTTATCCACCTAACGGTCATATCATTGAGGGGCATTTATGTCTTATCATGTCGGGCTGCTCCCTAGGCTATAAATAGCCGCCCCCTACAACCACTAGCTAGTTGGCTGCTCCGAGAGAACTTGACACTTGTCATTTGAGAGCAACCCATCCTCCGAGGACTTTGAGCGAAAATCATCAAGTGAGGAAACCCAAAACCAAACCCCTACAAACCCAAAGTGATTGAGCATCACTGAAGAAATTGATCCTGCATGGATCCGACGCTTGTTACCTTTGAAGACTGTGCTTCTTCCAGACGGTTAGGCGTCAAGGTCTAGAGCATCCAAGAGGAATTGTGGATTGCCGAGTGACCAAGTCTGTGAAGGTTTGGAAGTCGCCTGAAGACTTACCACGAGTGATTGAACGAGATCTACGTGATCTTAGTTCAAGGAGAATACGGTGAGGACTGGGTGTCCTGAGCTGCGTGCTCAGAGACTGGGTGTCCGGGACTGCGTGTCCTCGAGTTTAAATACTCAGCCGCTCCAACCAGACGTACAACTGAGACAGCAGTTGGAACTGGTCTACCAAATCATTGTCTTCACCAACCTAACTGGTTCTATTTCCTCAACCCTTTCATTTCCTCATTACCGTGTTGAGTGTTTGTTCATATCTGTGTTTGAAGACTTTGACTGAAGACTTTCTCAATTTCCTCAGTTCAATTTCTTCAGTCTGTTTGTCTTCATCTTGTGTTATCCTGTGATTACGCTTTCTGTACTCTGTGCTAGTCTTCATTTCATCATGATGACCATGCTTGTATTCTGTTATGCTTACTTCTGAGTACTTATTCCGCTGCTGATAGTTCTTCGCTAAGGAATTTCCTCACCGGCAAATTCCTCAGTGCAGAATTCATAAAAATTGCCTATTCACCCCCCTCTAGTCGACATAACGCACTTTCAATTGGTATTAGAGCAAGGTACTCCCTTGTTCTGTGTGATTTTGGTTTAACCGCCTGGAGTTTTAGTTATGTCGACCGCAGGTATGATCAAGGTCTCGGCTGGGTGTCCTACCTTTGATGGGACGGACTACCCCTACTGGAAAAACAAGATGCGAATGCATCTCGAGGCAATTGACAACGATCTCTGGTATGTTGTGGAAAATGGTGTTCCCTCTGTTACACCCTCACTGAACGCTACCGATGTGAAGAGATTCAAGCAACTCGATTCTCAAGCGAAGAATATCATATGTGGCCATCTGAGTAAAGGACAGTATGGAAGAGTGAGTGCTTTGGAAACTGCTAAGCTTATCTGGGATAGGCTGTCCAAAGTGAATGAAGGAGTCTCAACTCAGCGCGACTCTCGAGTTGATGTTCTTCGGAATCTCTTCAACCACTTCAAAAGACTCGACAATGAAAATGTCCAACAAACCTTTGATCGCCTCACTGACATCTCAAATGAGCTTCAAGCCCTCGGTGCCACTGATATCACTGACCATGAGGTGGTGAAGAAACTGTTGAAATCACTTGATTCCTCATTTGATACTCTGGGTCTGATGATACAAGAACGGGCTGACTACAAGTCTCTTGATCCTGCCGATATCCTCGAAAGGCTAAATACTCACGAGTTCCAGCTTGCTGAAAAGAGAGATCTCTATGGTTCGTGCTATGGCAAACCACGTGCCCTGAAGGCCAAGGCTGTGTCTGAGTCTGAATGTGAGGACTCTGGTAGTAGCCTTGGTGATCCTGAAGAATTGAGCCAGGAGCTAGCACTGCTCGTGAAGAAATTCCAGAAGTTCTCAAGACGTGGTCGCTTTGGAAAATCCTCAAGAAGCAGTGACTCCTCATCAAGTGACTATAAGAGAAGGTTGTGCCACAAATGCAAGAAACCTGGTCATTATATTCAAGATTGTCCTCAGTGGGAAAAGGAATTGAAGAAGAAGAAATACAAGGATTACAGTTCTGATGATGCGAAGAAGAAGAAGAAATCGTCAAAATCTTCGTCATCAAAATCCTCGAAGTCTTCATCTCACAAGAAGAGCAGCTCCAAGAAGGCTTGGGCATTCATTGGCAAGGAAATTGACTCTGAAGCTGAATCTGAGGAAAATGAGGAAGAGGAGGCGTCTGAAGAATCCGAATCTGGTGTGGCGAGTCTGGCCTTCGCTACTGCTTTCGTTAGCAAGTCCATCTTCAACACTGAAGAAACTGACCCCACCGACAAGCCTGATGAAGATAATGATGACTACGCTCCCACCTATTGCTTCATGGCAAAAGGTGCAAAGGTACTCAAATACACCTCCTCTGAATCTAGTGAAAATGAATCTGATGAGAATCTCAAGCCCAGCTACTCTAAACTTGCTAAGATTGCTGTAAAACAACAAAGGGCTTTTGAAAAGGTTCAAAACATGCTAGACAAAAGTGATGATATGTTGGGTGAAGAAATGGATCGCACTAAAGCCCTGACTGAAAATCTTCAGAGACTTCAGTCTAGGTTTGATAACCTTTAAAGTCATCATAACACTCTCTTATCTGATCATGAGAAACTTTCTTATGAATTTCTTCAAAGAAAGCAAGATCTTGAGAAGCTAAGAGTGAGTTATGAAGATCTTCAGAAGGAGCGCGATTCATTACTATCTCAACAAATCAACGCTTCTCAGGAAGAATTTGTTCCTCCATGCTTAAAGTGCATTGAACGTGAATCTGCTAATTCTTCACCTGAATGTTCAAATGCTTCAACTGTTACAAATTCTTCACCTGCCTCTGCTATCACTAATTCCTCATCTGAGGACATTGCTAGTATCACTGACGATGCAGGGCTGACGGAATTGTACACAACAGGCATGTACAAAAGCCTCAAAGGGCATCAGATTCTTTGTGATGTGCTCAAAAAGCAGATCCTCAACAGAAACCCTAGGAAAGAGGGTATTGCTTTTGAGAGGAAACTCAATGCTGATGGAACATATTGGAAGCCTGAGCAGTACCCCAAAACCTCATGGGTTGCTGCAAAGGGACCTCCAGTTGATCCATCTAACTTATCTGGCTTTACATGTGAATCTTCTCATTCTTCTGATGAGTCATTTGACTCCAACTATAAACTGTTCAAAAATCAGAATGGTGAAGTATTTGCTAGATATGTTGGGACTAACTGCAGGAACGGTTCCCCTATGAAGAAAATCTAGGTTCCCAAAAGTTATGTTGAAAGTCTTCAGGTGAATGTCCTCATGACACCACCTGTGAAGAACAGGAACCCCAGATCAAACTCTTCATATGGACCTAATTCTTCATATGGATCCAAGTCCTCATATGGACCAAATTCCTCACGTGGATCAAATTCCTCAAATGGATCAAAGTCCTCATATGATAATCATCGTGCTAACAACTCTGTTTCGCAGGGTAGAGCTAAGGGCTATGAATATGCACATTATTCTTCAAATCATTATGTTCATAAGTCCTCGAAGAATTTCTCTGCCTATTCATATGCTTACCCTAACCCCTCTTATGTGAAACGAAATGGTTTGGCCTCTATGCCACCATTCTCTTATGGTGCTCGCAGAGTGATGAACTCTTTGCCACCCCTTCAGATGTTGGTGGTGAAGAAAAAGAAATAATCTCTTCTGCAGGGTCAGGTCTCCAGACGTGCTTTAACGTCTGAAGAATTTGCTGGGGACCTGACAAAATTGCCTGAAAGGACGCAGGCTAATCATGATGAAATGAACTTCCATTTCACACGTCCTCATACTGCTATATCTGTTGACTGCTTGATGAATTTCATCTGATGAACTTGATATCATATTCTTCATTGATGAAGCATATGAGATTGTAAGTTACACTAATTCATCTGCAGGATGATCAACCCAAAACCACTGAATGGGTCCTCGATAGTGGATGTACAAATCACATGACTGGTGACAAGAATCTTTTGATGGATGCTCCCTTATCACCGTCTCATCTGAAGCACATCATCTTTGCTGACAAAGGCAAAAGTCAGGTATTGGGTCTTGGTAAGGTTGCGATCTCTAAGGATAAACACATGGACAAAGTCATGCTTGTTGAGTCCTTAGGATACAACCTCATGTCAGTCTCAATGCTTTGTGATCTTGATATGGTTGTTGTCTTTGGCAAGTATCGCTGTGTTGTGATTATGGAAGCTGACAATTCCAAAGTCTTCGAAGGCTTTAGGAGAGGAGACTTGTATATTGTTGATTTCTCTACAGGACCACAACCAGCCGTGTGTCTACTTGCAAAAGCTTCAGAAGGCTGGCTATGGCATCGACGACTTGGTCACGCAGGCATGAGGAATTTGCACACGCTTGCGAAGAAGAAGCATGTCATTGGCATTGAGAATGTCAAATTCCTCAAGGATCACTTATGCGGAGCCTGTGAAGCTGGAAAAATGACCAAGGCCAAGCATCCAGCGAAGACTATCATGACCACTACTCGTCCATTCGAATTGCTTCACATGGACCTCTTCGGACCTAATCATTACTCAGCAGTCACAAATGCTGCATCTCTATATGGTTTTGTCATTGTTGATGATTACTCTTGATATACATGGGTACACATTGTTACTTACAAACATGAAGTGCAGGAAGTCTTCAAACGATTTTCCTCGAGGGCTTCAACCAACTTTGGTGTGAAGATCAAGCACATTAGAAGTGACAATGGAACTGAGTTCAAGAATTCCGGTCTTGATGACTATCTTGATGAACTTGGTATTACTCATGAGTTATCTGCTCCCTATACTCCTCAGCAAAATGGCATCATGGAGCGCAAGAACATAACTCTTGTTGAGATGGCTCGCACTATGCTTGATGAATACAAAACGCCTCATCATTTTTGGATTGATGCAATTGATACTGCGTGCCACATCATCAACAGAGTATATCTTCACAAATTCTTCAAGAAGACGGTCTATGAACTCCTCACTGACAAGAAACCCAATGTGAGTTATTTCAAAGTCTTCGGTGCTAAATGTTGGATTAGAATCCTCACCACAATTCTAAATTTGCACCGAAAGCACATGAAGGTTTTATGATTGGTTACGGAAAGGACTCACACACCTACAGAGTCTTCAACAATGCTCTTCACAAGGTTGTTGAAACTGTAGATGTGCGGTTCGATGAAACTAATGGCTCGCAAAGAGAGCACCTACCTTCTGTGTAGATGAACCAACACCTAAGGATTCTATCAAGTTCAAGGCAACTGAGGATGTCATTCCTACTGAAGAATTTGCTGAAGAATTCATTCCAGTACGCGAAGAACATCGAGCTGATGCACCTGAAGATAGTGCTGAAGACAATGGTGCTGAGGAAAATGATCAAATACCTCGACGACAACCAGCTCATCCTTGCGTTGCAAAAGAAGTTCAAGTTGACAAGATCATCGATGACATTGAAGCGCCAGGTCCTCTCACATGCTCAAAAGCTTCACATTTATCTAACTTTTGTGGGCACTATGCTTTTGTCTCTATCACAGAGCCCACTAAGGTAGATGAAGCATTTCTGGAGCCGGAGTGGATTCAGGCTATGCAAGAAGAATTACATCAGTTCGAGCTCAACAATGTTTGGGAACTGGTCAAACGTCCAGATCCTTGCAAGCATAATATCATTGGCACAAAGTGGATCTACCGCAACAAGCAAGATGAAAATGGCCTTGTGATGAGGAATAAGGCACGACTGGTAGCTCAAGACTACACACAGGTTGAAGGAATTGATTTTGATGAAACTTTTGCACCTGTTGCCAGACTTGAGGCTATTCGCATATTACTTGCTTATGCTAACCATCATGATATCATCTTATATCAAATGGATGTGAAAAGTGCATTCCTCAATGGTAAGCTTGAGGAAGAAGTATATGTTGCTCAACCCCCAGGTTTTGAAGATCCAAAGAATCCTGACAAAGTCTTCAGACTCAATAAGGCCCTCTATGGCCTCAAGCAAGCCCCTCGGGCGTGGTATGATACATTGAAGGAATTCTTCGTGAAAAATGGCTTCACACCCGGTTCACTCGACCCTACTCTCTTTACTAAATCTTATGATGGTGAACTGTTTGTGTGCCAAATATATGTTGATGATATTATCTTTGGCTGTACTGACCAACGTTATAATGATGAATTTGCCTATATGATGAGTGAAGAATATCAAATGTCTATGATGGGAGAGTTGAAATTCTTCTTAGGTCTTCAAATTCGTCAGCAGCGCAATGGCAGATTCATATCTCAGGAGAAATACCTCAAAGATGTACTGAGGAAATTCGGCATGCAAGATTGCAAAGGCGTCAAAATTCCTATGCCCACAAATGGCCATCTATGCACTGATGAAAATGGTATTGACTTCGATCACAAGGTATACCGCTCCATGATTGGTTCTTTATTGTACTTATGTGCATCTAGGCCAGATATAATGCTTAGTGTTTGCATGTGTGCCCGATTTCAAGCTGCACCGAAGGAATCACACCATAAGGCTGTGAAGCATATTCTTCGAATGTTCTTTGAAAAGGACACACATCCTAACACTTATGCAAAATTGATGACTTAGATGTGCAACACATGAAGAAACGTTTTTCTTCAATCAATGAAGAATAACACTCTAAGTGTGAAGAAATTAATGAAGAATTTGATTCTAAGAACCCTACGACAATTGTACGCGGTGTCTGAAATCATCATTCTTATATGGTGGGTCACACCACCACAAAAAGTTGAAAATCTTCAATTTGAGTTTTTCCTTAGTTTTGAAATTCTTCAGTTTTTCAAATTCTTCAACTTTTCAAAATCTTCATTGTTTCCTTCGTTTTTCTTCATTGGCTATATATATATGCGTTTATGTCCTCTACAACATTCACTTATAGCTATTTCTTCAAGTTGTTTTTTCTGCTAAGTGAATGTGATCGGACCCTTCCCCCTCTATGCTATACTCAACCCAATCTATTCACAAATTCTTCATGTGCGTTCTATTTGAAACTCGTTCAAAATCTTCACTGTGTCCTTGTCAGCTAAAGAAATTGCGAACGAAACTTTAAAACAAATCTTATCCAAATTTTCGGTTTTGCCGCTCAAACTGTTCCGCATCCCACGATGCATCATTCTATTCACCCATGATCGTACACGATCTCCACTACACAGTGCATGGGTGACACATGTCGTGAGAAGGAGAATGGTCAGGGGCACGTTCATCCTAAATCTTCGGGCGAACAGTTTTTCACCGTGTCTATAAATACCCCTCTCCCCTTCCTCACTTCATTTACTCCGCTAGACCGTTCTCTCTCTCGCTCGAGCTCCTCAAACCCTAGCGCCGCCGCTACTCCATCGTCGCCGGTGAGGAAGAGCTTCGCTGCCTCGACCTCATCACCGTCGTACTCACGCCGACCGCGGAAATCTTCACTCTGCCGCCGCCGTAGCTGTCTTCCTCTGCCAAGTTAGGGCGTGGGAGATCTAACCTGACGAACTTGTCATCTGTTCTTGTCAATTCGTCGTGTTCTTCACTTCGGGTAATTAAAAGTTACTTTTATTACTCGCTTTGATTCTCAAGCTTTCCTGAAAATCTTCAAAGGTGTTTATTCTTCAAATCTTCACACATATGAACACCTCACACGTTATATGCTCTTGATTAGTTTCTCTAAGCATCTTTTTCCTTCAAGATTCCTCAATTGTGTGGATCTTTGATCTGTACAACTCTGGAACCTAAGACAAAACGCTTAGTGAAATTCCTCAAGGCTCATCTAGTCAAATTCCTCAAAACTTGTTCTTTTCGAAAAACCTTCTGAGAACACATATGACCTCTCCAAATTCCTCGCACCTATACTCTGTTCACAGGTACTCATGTCTGCTGCTGAATCACTAGGTTCTCATCAACTTAACTCATTTGCAGCGTTCCTCGAAGAAAAACTGCATACTTCTTCAGAGAACTCAATTGTTCAAATTCCTCAACTGAAGAATATGGCAGACGGTAAGAAGCCACAGAAAGGAGGAAAGAAACCTGAGGTTATGACTGCGTTTGAAATCCCTGAGGAAATTTATGCTGACTATTGCACACCCGATGAAGCAAAATTTGGCAAAGAAAACAAAAATCAGCGCAAGGTGCGCATTCAGAAGATTGAACGGAGATGGGCAAGGGAATGGAGGGAATACAGATATGTGACTCCAAAGTACATGAAGAAATTCGCCCTCAATCCTACATGCCCAAGAGCTCCATTGGCACCTGGCCAAGTAGCTGACCCCACAAGCATCAAACGTGGTGAGGACTTTCCTGAAGAATGGGCTAAGCGCCAAGCTAAATTGGCAAGACAAGCCAAGGAGGCAGTGAAGAAATTCAATGAGGATTCTGCCACTGCTACTGCTACTGAGGCCTCGGTCAAACCGAGGAAATCCATGCCAAAGAAGCCTGCTCGTAAGCCAAGTGCTTCACCAACAGCGCCCTCACGGCCAAGTTCCTCAGCAATGCCCTCACGGCAAATTCCTCGCACTGCCACAGCTCCACCAAAGTCCTCAACAGCTCCTTCAAAGTCCTCAGCTCCTGTGCATCTAGCTACATGTCAAAGGACTGCTGGTTTCTCGATTGCCTCTGGTGTTTCAGCAAGTTCCTCAGCTGCACCAATTTCATCATATGGCCCCACACTGTTGAAGACCAAAGCAACAGCTGGACGAGGTCCTCGGCCAAGTCCAAAGAAGAAACAGGTCGCATTCCATGTGCCTTCTGATGATGAAGCTTCTGATGAAGAACTTGCAGAAATCATCAGAGACAGACAGGTGAAGGCCGCTAGAGCCAAAGGCACATCTGTGCCACTGTTGTTGGATCCGAGGAAAATCCTCGATTACATTGATCTTTGGCACAAGGATCCAAACACCCCAATGCCTGATTTTCATCTGACCCCTAGACAGAGTCATATGTTATCCCATTTCATCACTGAAGAGAAATGGAAGTTTGAGAAGGCAAGAGAGATCAAGAAATCTCAATACAGAAAGGAGAAGCTCCTAAAGAAAAACGTTGTCAGAATGACACCTGAGGAACTTCTCCAGGCACAGTCTGAAATTCAAGCCCTCAGCAAAGACTTTGATGCCTACTATGCTGATTGGCAAGGAGCTAAAGTAAGATTCGTCAATCTGACGAAGAAATTCACAAATGTTGCAGCCCCATTGCAACAAGAAAATCTTCAGGATGCAGACTCTGCTCAGCCTGCTGAAGAACATGCCAGCACCGCTGATGACTTTCAGCCTGCTGAAGAAAATGCTCGTGCCAGGGCTGGTGAAGAAATTCCAGCCGCTGAAGAAATTGCCAGGGCATCCACTAGTGGTGCACCTGAAGAAACTGAAGAAGTCAGGGCAACTGCATCAGTTGCGCCTGAAGAAAATCAACCAGATTCCCCAGCTCCATCTGCACCCACACCAACTCCAATTCTTCCATGTGCATTCGATGTGAAGAAGACCAAGGCTACAGAGCGAGCTGCAGTGAAGAAAAGGAAGGCATCAGCTGCGTCAAACTCTTCGGCTGCGAAGAAAATGAAGCCAATGACCAGCTCACTCAAAAATCCAATTGATGTTGTTCCTATTTCCTCCATGCCATCAAAGGACCTTGTTCCTTTTGGAGAAGACTATAAGATCCCAAGCGGATCTGATGAAGGAAATCATTCTGCTGCTTTGTTAGAGCAGATTGATGAAGAAATTGAAGTGGATGCAATCCCTTCAACCCCAATCATTTCCTCGCATATGCCTCAGTTCACAGCTGAAGAGGCCGGTGTTGAGGAACTTGAAGAAGATGTGGATATTGGAAGCACAATGCCAGTGATGAATGATGACTTTTGGGAAAGTCAGCATCCAAATTATCCACTCTTCACCCCACTCCAACAGATACCTCAGTCCCCTGCACCAACAGTTCAAATGGGCTCTAAAGAAACTCATCCCACTCCATCTGTCCATGAAGACATTCCAGCCACTAGCGCTGATGAACCTGCTGCTGCTGATCCTCAGACTGCACCTATTGAGGAACAAGAAATTCCTCAGCCTGAAGAACCTGAGCTCGCGATTCCTGAGGTGGTGATGCAACTCACTGACACCCCTCTGCCAAAGCCAAAAAATCCGTTCTCAAGCAAACAGAAGTTCAAGGCTGAAGATTTCTTTGCCGAGCACGTATTCTTCACTGATTATAATCCATATGATTCTGCTCGCATAAGGAAGAGGCGTTTCTGGACTGCCAGCCAAGACAATTTCTATTCCTCAGTGCTCTTCAACAAAGACAAAGTCTTCGATCATGCACATATTCCTCATGTGGACATGGAGTCTCTGCCCGGCTTTGAACCAGTCCTCAGTGTTCTTCACGAGCAGGACTTATGAATTTCTGCATTGATATCTGTGACTGGAATGAAGAACTCATTCTTCAATTCTATGCAACTCTGCACATCACCGGAGACGCTGAAGACGTGAACTCATGGGTGTTGGACTGGATGTCTGAAAACACTCACTACAAGGCACCAGCAACTGAATTGCTTCGTGTCCTTCCTCTCAGTCCTCCACTTGATGGTGCTCATTGTGTCTACAATGAACCAGCACTTTCAGATACTATATGCAAGTACTGATGAAGCCTTTGAAGCCAAGGCAGGCCCCACGAACCAAATTCCTCGTCAAGGAATTACTCTATGTGCCTCGGACTGTCTATCGAATTCTGACGAAGACAATGAGTCCAATCAAAGGCCACGACTCAAATTATGAAGAAGTCGTTGGCATCATGAAGAATATGCTTTTCAACATCATTCATGGCGTTCCCGTCAACTTCCATGATTTCTTCATGAGGACTCTGGCCAATATTGCTATGTCACCATTAGAGCTGAAGCCCTATGCCCCTTGGATTATGAGATTCATCAGGGCAAGATCTTCACTGAATTACAAAGCTGACACTCTGAACCACGGTAGCTACTTGCCTCCCATTGAAGTCCTCAAACGGATAGTTTCATCCGTTGATGATAAAGGCAAGGCCGCTGCTGTGATCGATGAAGGCATTCGTCCCTTGGATGGTCAATTTCGCAAGGCTGCATCTTACTCTACCAATGACAATTCTGCCACACATGACTCTGCCGCAAATACCTCAGCTAAGTAAAATCCTCAAGCCACAGCACCCAGGGTGATGACTGACCGTGAGTTACTCCTCAGTCTTCATCAGAAGGTTGATCGCAATCACAAATGGGTAAAGCGTCAGTTTGGTGCACTTCTTCACAATATGACCTCAACACACAATGCAGTGAAGAAGAACCAATACTACCTTCATGAAACCTTCAACCGTACCTGGGCTGTTCTCTCTCATGTCTACAGCGCTGCAGATCTGAAGAATATGGGTCTCAAGGAAGAATTTGACTGGTCTGCACCTCCTCCGAAGAAATTCAAGAAGGTAAAAATTCCTCCACTGGTGGCCAGCTCTTATTCTTCATCGCGTGACACTGATGAGTATGAAGATTTGGACGACACTGCGGCAGGCCCTGCTACAACAAACAACCCTGACAACGCTGGCGCTCCTCCATCGACTTGAAATTCTTCAGGGGCGTTAGTCCTCAGTTTCAACCCTTTTGGTCATTTGATGACAAAGGGGGAGAAATCTGAGTTAGTCTTCAAGCGGGTCTATATTAAGGGCATTTTTTTAAGTTACAACTCTCGTTCTTCTGAAACTTTTATTTGGATCGAGTTGTAATCTTAAACCCGATGGTGCGCTGATACTTTTGTTGCATTATGCTTTGCATGCTTATTCCTCGTTAATGACATTGCACGCATGCTGAATCTCATCAGGCACCATATTTCATCATGCATTTCAAATTCTTCATATTATATATCAAATGCGTGTATGAATTACAAGATATAGGGGGAGATCTCCATGATTCAACTCTTCAAATGTGCATTGCCTCAAAAGCAAATTCCTCACTATGCACATCTTCAGGGGGAGTTCTACTATATCTTGTAATCAAATTCCTCAATATCAGTGTATACACTTCATATGTTTATCCCCGTTGAAAACTTAACCTATGTTGTCATCAATCACCAAAAAGGGGGAGATTGTAAGTGCATCTAGTGCCCCTTAGTGATTTTGGTGTATTGAAGACTTATAGGTTAAGGGACTAATGCGTTTGTGAGTATACACAGGTCTATAAGTCTATGAGGAGTTTGATATTTACAGAGAAAGTCGACCCCTAAAAATGAAGTTCTTCAACTGAAGACTTTGATATTCTGAAGACTTTCTGAAGACTTTGAAAGTGAAGAAATTGGTGTGACCTTGAAGACTTGGTATTCATTTGTGGAACATGAAGCGTGAAGACTTTTGTTTTCGTAGTTTCATTTTCTCTTTCTTGAGTCATAGGAAACACCGTACTGTTAAAGGGGGTCGAGGAAATACTAAGGAAAAATTTCCATGTGATGCTCAACTCAAAATCCTACACCTACCAATCCCTTCGAGTGAAGCCTTTGGAAATCTCATACAGTTCAGTCACTTTCTTCAGTGACAGAGACGAAGTTCTTCTGGTCACTGATGAATTTGTTCTGACTGAGGAGTTAGGAATTCGTCAGTGTGAATTACCTACACAGTGAGGAACATGATAGCCCTGAGGAATTTGAGAGTCAAATTTCCGACCGTTGCTGTGCTGCGCGCCAGCTGTCCCAAAATATCTTATCCACCTAACGGTCATATCATTGAGGGGCATTTATGTCTTATCATGTCGGGCTGCTCCCTAGGCTATAAATAGCCGCCCCCTACAACCACTAGCTGGTTGGCTGCTCCGAGAGAACTTGACACTTGTCATTTGAGAGCAACCCATCCTCCGAGGACTTTGAGCGAAAATCATCAAGTGAGGAAACCCAAAACCAAACCCCTACAAACCCAAAGTGATTGAGCATCACTGAAGAAATTGATCCTGCATGGATCCGACGCTTGTTACCTTTGAAGACTGTGCTTCTTCCAGACGGTTAGGCGTCAAGGTCTAGAGCATCCAAGAGGAATTGTGGATTGCCGAGTGACCAAGTCTGTGAAGGTTTGGAAGTCGCCTGAAGACTTACCACGAGTGATTGGACGAGATCTGCGTGATCTTAGTTCAAGGAGAATACGGTGAGGACTGGGTGTCCTGAGCTGCGTGCTCAGAGACTGGGTGTCCGGGACTGCGTGTCCTCGAGTTTAAATACTCAGCCGCTCCAACCAGACGTACAACTGAGACAGCAGTTGGAACTGGTCTACCAAATCATTGTCTTCACCAACCTAACTGGTTCTATTTCCTCAACCCTTTCATTTCCTCATTACTGTGTTGAGTGTTTGTTCATATCTGTGTTTGAAGACTTTGACTGAAGACTTTCTCAATTTCCTCAGTTCAATTTCTTCAGTCTGTTTGTCTTCATCTTGTGTTATCCTGTGATTACGCTTTCTGTACTCTGTGCTAGTCTTCATTTCATCATGATGACCATGCTTGTATTCTGTTATGCTTACTTCTGAGTACTTATTCCGCTGCTAATAGTTCTTCGCTAAGGAATTTCCTCACAGGCAAATTCCTCAGTGAAGAATTCATAAAAATCGCCTATTCACCCCCCTCTAGTCGACATAACGCACTTTCACTCTAGTATATGAAAGTGACAACATATGAGACTCTCTATCATGAAGATCATGGTGCTATTTGAAGCACAAGTGTGGAAAAAGAGATAGTAGCATTGTCCCTTCTCTCTTTTTCTCTCATTTTATTTTTTTCCTTTTTTTCTTTTTCTTTTTTTCTTTGGCCTTTTTCTTTCTTCTTTTTTTCTTTTTGGCCTTTGTCTTTTTGTTCCTTTTTCTTCTTTCTTTTTGTAAAGTCCGAAGTCTCATCCCGACTTGTGGGGGAATCATAGCCTTCATCATCCTTTCCTCACGAGGACAATGCTCTAATAATGAAGATCATCACACTTTTATGGATTTACAACTCAAAGCTAGAATAAAATATGACTCTATATGAATGCCTCCGGCGGTGTACCGGGATATGCAATGACTCAATAGCGACATGTATGAAAATTATGAAGGTGGCCTTGCCACAAATACGATGTCAACTACATGATCATGCAAAGAGCAATATGACAAAAGTAATGTGTGTCATATGAACGGAACGGTGGAAAGTTACATGGCAATATCTCTCGGAATGGCTATGGAAATGCCATAATAGGTAGGTATGGTGGCTGCTTTGAGGAAGGAGTATGGTGGGTGTATGGTACCGGCGAAAATTGCGCGGCATAAGAGAGGCTAGCAATGGTGGAAGGGTGAAAGGGTGCGTATAATCCATGTACGCAACATTAATCAAAAGAACTCATATACTTGTTGCAAAATTTAGAAGTCATCAAAAACCAAAGCACTACGCGCATGCTCCTAGGGGGATAGATTGGTAGGAAAAGACCATCGCTCGTCCCCGACTGCCACTCATAAGGAAGACAATCAATAAATAAAATTGTGCTCCAACTTCATCACAAAGCGGTTCACCATACGTGCATGCTACGGGAATCACAAACTTCAACACAAGCATTCTTTAAAACCATAATTACCCAACTAGCATGACTTTAATATTACTACCTCCATATCTCAAAACAATTATCAAGTATCAAGTTGATCATAGCATCCAGTCCACTTCCTATGATAGTTTTTATTATACCCAACTTGGATGCTCATCATTCTAGGACCAACTTTGTAACAATAGGAAATACCATGCTATTCTAAAAGACTATAAAAATGATATAAGTGAAGCATGAGAGACTAGCAATTTCTTTAAAATTAAGACACCACCGTCGTGCTCTAAAAGATATAAGTGAAGCACTAGAGCAAAAACTATCAAGCTCAAAAGATATAAGTGAAGCACATAGAGTATTTTAGCAAATTCTAATCAAATAGGCTTCTCCCAAAAGGTGTGTACAGAAAGGATTATTGTCGTAAACTAACAAGCAAAGACTAATATAATGCACGACGCTCCAAGCAAAACACATATCATGTGGCGAATAAAAATATAGCTCCAAGTAAAGTTACCAATGAACGAAGACGAAAGAGGGGATGCCTTCCCGGGGCATCCCCAAGCTTAGGCTTTTGGCTACTCTTGAATATCTTCGGGTGCCACGGGCATCCCCAAGCTTAGGCTCTTGCCACCCTTTATTGCATAGTCCACAAAAGCTTTACCCAAAACTTGAAAACTTCACAACACAAAACTCAACAGGAAATCTTATAAGCTCCGTTAGTGAAAGAAAACAAAACCACCACATAAGGTACTGCAATGAACTCATTATTTATTTATTTTGGTGTTAAACCTACTGTATTCCAACTTCCTCATGGTTCATAAACTAATTTACTAGCCATAGATGCATTGAAATAAGCAAACAACACACGAGAAACAGAATCTGTCAAAACAGAACAGTCTGTAGCAATCTGTAACTAATACAAACTTCTGGAACTCTAAAAATCCTACCAAAATAGGACGTACTGTAAAATTTGTCTATTGATCAGAAGCAAAAAGAATCAATGCAAAAGCACGTTTCTGTGATTTATTGAATGTTTTCTCGTGAGCGCAAAGTTTCTGTTTTTCAGCAGAATCAAATCAACTATCATCGTAGTTTATCCTATAGGTTCTACTTGGCACAAACACTAAACAAAAGATAAAAACACATCTAAACAGAGAGTAGATGCAAGATTTATTCCTAAACAGGAGCAAAATCAAAAAACAAAAAGAAAAATTGGGTTGCCTCCCAACTAGCGCTATCGTTTAACGCCCCTAGCTAGGCATAAAAGCAAAGGTAGATCTAACTAGTGCCATCTTTGGTACTTGTCTTTTTAATGGGGTTATGCTCAAGTCCGGGAGGCTCTTTGCATTTCCCTTCATGCTCAGAGATCCTAAGATCTAAGGCATCCAACCGCTTATTGTAAAGTGTGATCAAATTATTCATGCAGTTGATACTTGCAACAATATTCTTAAAAGGTTCAACAAGTTTTTGCAATTCAAGGAGTTTCTATAAAATTTGGGTTCCTTCAAGAGATAAAGATGATCTTTCTTGTCGGGGAAGTATTCCTACTATCCCCTCTAAAATTTCATAAGCGGAACTAGGATCAACCTCAATAAATTCCCCTTCTACGGCAACATCAAGGAGTTGTTTGTGGGGTAAGGTTAACCCAATGTAAAAATTGTGAATTAAAATCTTGAAATCTCCTTCTAGGGCACAACTACGATAAGATTCTAACATCCTAAACCAAGCATCTTTTAAATTTTCACCTTGTCTTTGTTTGAAGTGGAGAACTTCAAAGTCGGGAGACGAAGGGATAAAAACCGAGCTAGCCATGATGACAAGGTAAATGAGCAAGCACACGGGCAACGGAAAAAGGCAAGCAAAAAGAGAGGAGGAGCTTGGGAAAGAGAGGGTGAATAAAACGGCAAGGGTGAAGTGGAGGGAGAGAAAAACAAGAGGCAAATAATGTAAATGCGAGGGAGATGGGTTTGTGATGGGTACTTGGTATGTCTTGACTTGAGCGAAGACCTCCCCGGCAATGGCGCCAGAAATCCTTCTTGCTACGTCTTGAGCTAGCGTTGGTTTTCTCCGAAGAGGAGAGGGTGGTGCAGCAAAGTGTAGCGTAAGTATTTCCCTCAGTTTTGAGAACCAAGGTATCAATCCAGTAGGAGGCTCCTCAAAAGTCCCACGCACCTACACAAACAAACTGAGAACTCGCAACCAACACAATAAAGCGGTTGTCAATCCCTTCACGGTCACTTACGAAAGTGAGATCTCATAGAGAGATAATAATATTTTTGGTATTTTGTGATATAGATGCAGAAAAGTAAAGATGCAAATAAAAGTAGATTGAAAGCAAATATGATAAGAGATAGACCCGGGGGCCATAGGTTTCACTAGAGGCTTCTCTCGAGAGCATAAGTATTACGGTGGGTGAACAAATTACAGTCGAGCAATTGATAGAAAAGCGAATAATTATGACGTTATCTAGGCATGATCATGTATATAGCCATCACGTCCATAACAAGTAGACCGACTCCTTCCTGCATCTACTACTATTACTCCACACATCGACCGACTCCTGCCTGCATCTAGAGTATTAAGTTCATAAGAACAGAGTAACGCCTTAAGCAAGATGACATGATGTAGAGGGATAAACACATGCAATATGATATAAACCCCATCTTGTTATCCTCGATGGAAACAATACAATACGTGTCTTGCAACCCTTTGTGTCACTAGGTAAGATCACCATAAGATTGAACCCAAAGCTAAACACTTCTCCCATGGCAAGAAAGATCAATCTAGTAGGCCAAACCAAACTGATAATTCGAAGAGACTTGTAAAGATAACTCAATCATACATAAAAGAATTCAGAGAAGATTCCAATATTATTCATAGATAAACTTGATCATAAACCCACAATTCATCGGATCTCGACAAACACACTGCAAAAAGAGATTACATCGAATTGATCTCCACAAGAGAGGGGGAGAACAATGTATTGAGATCCAAAAAGAGAGAAGAAGCCATCTAGCTAATAACTATGGACCCGTAGGTCTGTGGTAAACTACTCACAACTCATCGGAGAGGCTATGGTGTTGATGTAGAAGCCCTCCATGGTCGATTCCCCCTCCGGCAGAGTGCCGGCGAAGGCTCCAAGATGGAATCTTGCGGATACAGAAGGTTACGGCGGTGGAAATTGTGTTTCTTGGTGCTCCTGGATGTTTTCGGGGTCCATGGACATATATAGGAGGAAGAAGTACGTCGGTGGACGCCCGAGGGGCCCACGAGATAGGGGGCGCGCCCTACAAGGGGGCGCGCCCTCCTATCTCGTGGGGCCCTCGGAGCTTTCTTGACTTGCACTCCAGGCTCTCTGGATCAGATTTGTTCCAAAAATAACGCTCCCGAAGGTTTCATTCCATTTCAACTCCGTTTGATATTCCTTTTCTTCGAAATACTGAAATAGGCAAAAAAACAACAATATGGACTGGGCCTCCGGTTAGTAGGTTAGTCCCAAAAATGATATAAATGTGTAGAATAACACCCATAAACATCCAAAAGGGGTAATATAATAGCATAGAACAATCAAAAATTATAGATACGTTGGAGACGTATCAATGGTCCAAGCAGTGAACATTCAAGGGAAAGGCACGATGCTGGTGTGAATGACCCCCACACGCTTCCTAGCGATGAAGAATCTTACCAGTCGGGGAGTGACTCTGACGATGAGCATGACGATGATAGCAAAGGATCAGATGGTGGTGAAGGCGACTCCGACAGCGATGGAGATGATGGTGACGGCAACATTGACACCATTAGGGAAAAGCCTATACACAGAAATTTAGCAATAGTGCGGGTCAAAAAAGAGCGCTAGTGCTAGATAGCAGTAGCGATTGAGAAAAAACCGCACTATAGATACAATCTTAGCAGTAGCGCGTGTAGTGGCAAAAGTGCTACTACTAATATTCCCATCGCTAGAATGATAGGCTACGCATAGCAGTAGCGGGCTTGGAAGAAGCGCGCTACCGCTAGGGCATAAGTAGTAGCGCGTTTCCTACGAATAGCGCTACTACTAATGGAAATAAAATAAGATGAAAAACAAATAGAAAAGTAAATGAAAATGAAAGAAATAGAAAAAGGAGAAAGGAAAAAATAAAATGTAAAGCAAAATAAATGAAAAAGCGAAAAAACAGAGGAAGGCATAGCAGTAGCATGTGTTAGTAAGAGGCGCTATAGCTAACGTAGCTGCAGCGCGTGTCCTAGACCCCCGCTATAGAAACAGAAAAGGAAATTAAAAAATGGAAGAAAATTACATAGCTATAGCAGCAGCGCGTTTTGTAAAAACCGCTATAGCTATCGTAGCTATAGCGCGTTTTACGAAACGCACTACTGCTAAGTTTGACTTAACCAAAAAACCGTTTCCCCCCGGCCACCACTTCTCCCCCAAATCCCTCGACCCACCCCGCTACTGTCTCCCCGATTCGCCGTCACCCCACTTCGCCGCCGTCTCCTGCCGACGTCGACGGCACCAAAGTCGTGCGCCGTCGACGCCACCGGAGCCGCCCCTAACGCCATGGAGCCGCACGGCCTCATCAACGCCACCGGAGCCACCGTCGACGCCACCGGATCCTCCCTCGCCACAACTGCCTCCCTCACCGTCACCGGAGACGCCCCTACCTCCCTCGCCACCACTGCCTCCCTTGCTACCACCGGAGCCATCCTCTGTAAGCCCCCACCCCTCCTCTCTCTCTCATGCATAGGTTAGCTAGTTTAATTAGGTTAATTATCTAGGTTAGGGCAAAAATTTAGTTAGGGCTTTGACAGAGAAGTAGTTAGGTTAACTAGTTTAATTAGGTTAATTATCTAGGTTAGTGCAAAAATTTAGTTAGGGCTTTGGCAGAGAACTAGTCAGGTTAACTAGTTTAATTAGGTTAATTATCTAGGTTAATTAGTGCAAAAATTTATTTAGTGCTTTGACAGAGAACTAGCTGCGTTAACTAGTTTAATTAGGTTAATTATCTAGGTAAACTAGATTAACTAACTAGGTTAAATAGATAGGTTAATTAGGTTCGTTGGATTAACAAGCTAGGTTAAGTAGGTTGGCTAGGTTAGAGGAAAATTTTATTTTAGAGCATTAGGTCAGAAGGGTTAGAGAAATGGAGTTCCTTTGCAATTTAATTGGGTTCTGTCCTAGGCAGAGAAGGGTTAGAGATAATAATGTGTGTTTGTCTGAGAGAGAGGAATAGCTAGATCAACATAATTTGGGTTCTGTCCTAGGCAGAGAAGTGTTTAGTGAGGTCATTTTGCAAAGGTTTTTGATTTTTGAAAAGACCACTATTTTTGAAGGAAAAGAATCTAGGCAAATTTTATTTTAAAGATGATCCCTTCCTAGACTTTTATTGTTGATTATATCTTTTCATTGAAGTGGTCATGTTATATATTTTCATTGAAGTGGTTCGATTGTGCCCAAGTGGCTATGTTGTTTCCAGGGAATGATGCTGAGTGGCCTATGTTTTGCCGGAATGTTGATTCATTTCTGTTCCGGCAAATTTCAGGTTCTCGATTTGTCCACTTTTTAGCAAAGGTCATGCCGAAATTTTTCGTGAATTTCGACATGACTTGTGCTACAAACTAGGACATATCGAGTGCCCGGGATTTGCCGCACCAGGAAGGAGTCAACGTTCCTGCAAAACCATAGGCCTTTTTATGTCATTATTCATTTTATTAGGTCTAGAATTAATGGACTAGATTTAATCATAGGAAACATGGCTAGCAACAATGAAGGACAGGGTTTTGGTGATTGCGACGACGCCTACCGGGCGGCAGACGAATTTTTTAGCCTTGCCGATGATCAACCGGTGTTGTTGCTGGGCCCACCAGTGGCATCAGGGACTGAGACCGGTGCTGAGACTCAGACTAGCATCGAGACCGACGCTGAGACTGAGATCGGCGCTGCCTCAGGGAGCGGAGCCGGTGTAAAACCGAAAGCAAAGAGGCAACGGCTTCCTAACAAACTCAGAACTACTAGACTGGTGGTCATGGAGGTGGATGGTGGCAATTTTGAGCCAAAGGCGCCCGATGAAGCGCGCACGTGCTACAGCAATCAAATAGGCTGCATCGTACGGATAACCGCCACCATCAACGATGAGAAACTACAGAAGATAGATAATATGAGGAGCTCCCTCCTAAAGAAGTTTCACCAGATATTCTTGTTCCCGAGACGGAATGAGAAGGACTATGAAGATCCAGATGAGGGCCCGACAATGAAGAATATAAACAAACATGCCATGACCAAGTTTAGCAATGTGTTGGCCGCCTGGAAAAATCGAGTGAAAGCAAAGATCATCGACAAGAAGGAACCCTACTCCGAGATTGTAAAGGATAATCCGACAATCACGGAAGATCAGTTTCAAATATTCAAGGAGGCTTGCGAGGCCGAAGCTGCCAAAAAAAAGTGTAAGTACATGAAGGGGCTTCAAGAGAGGAACATTGGGAGCCACCACCTCAGAAGCCGTGGTTACGGCGGAAAGAGGTCTAAATGGGCCAAGGAGGACACGGAAGCCACGAGTCTGGGCATCCCAGACCCCTTGGCAGAGTTCACCGTCCCGCAGGAGCGTGACGTCCTCAGGGCCTGGCACTATTGGGACCCAGTGAAGAAGGTTTACGAGACAAAACCGGTCATTACGGAGTTCATGAGACTGTTGGTAATTTTAGTTTCTAATCAATTCGACTGCACACGTTAGTCATATTTGTAAATGATCCTTGTGCCTTTTGCAGAGAGAGCAGCACAGGATTGCGGCCGAAAGCGACTCGCCATCTGCGGCATTGGCGAGGCCCAAGTGGGACACTCCATTCAACCGGGCGTTGAACATATTGAAACAACAACCGGTGGATACTCGACCATCGTATGGACGTGTGCACGGTGTCAGAGACGGTGCCACGTGGAAGAAGTACTACCGTGAGACCACGGAGGAGAGAAAGGAAAGACGGAGGTTAACTGAAGAAAACATCGACAAGAAGGTTGAGATTGCGGTTGAGAAGAAATCATCTCAGACAGTCACAATAGCGGTAGCTGCCGCAAAACAGGTGGTTGCAGATTTTTCTACTTCCTTGGTTCCGACTGTTTTCACTTGATCAAGGCAAAATCCAGAAAAAATGCAGAGGACTCTCCCCTTGCTGGCTTCTTGGGGAGCAGCTCGACTAGCGTTGCACCAGCACCGGCTCCCGCACCTGCTCCTACACCGGCTCCCGCACCGTACGTGCTCGGCGGTGCTTCGTCTTTGGCTGAGCTCGACGCCCTCATGGTATCTGTCACACTAGCCCCCTTCAATATAAATGTATAATCTCCCGTTTTTGTTACCTTCTGGATGTCTCATGTCGCAGACTTTTCTTTGCAGGCCGACGAAACCCCGTGCACCATATTCTACACTATCGGCGACCAGAAGGTGGACATGGGGAAGGCGATGATAATGGAGCCGAAGGAACCATTGTTCCACAGCCGACCGATCCCCCTGAACGCCTTCAAGGTTTCCGTGGCCAGTGTCAAACCGGGCCACGAGAATTTGCCTCCTTTGTTACTAGTGGGGGATGACGACAAGACCCCGCGGCGGCTTGGTGATTGTTGCAATGGGTGGGTCCTGTTGTGGCCAAAGAGTCTGCTTCGTTTGGAGGCGGCCGGGAGCACACCCACGAGCATGCAGCCTCAGCAAGGTATGAACATCAACACCCCACCTACCCAATTAGCGTCGGGTGTCGGGTTGGGTGATAGCGGACGGGGTAAGGAGGAGGCTCCATTAGTCGCCATGGATGAGGATGAGGATGACGATGGCACTGAATAGTATGTCTATACTGGCGCCTCCTCAGGGTTTGAGAATCATGAGTTGGTGCCTGAATTGCTGTCTCAACATATTATGGACGACCTTCCGGTAGTAAAGAAGTCTAGGAAGAGAGCGAGGAAAGGCAAAAAAGCGGATTCTATGATCCAGCCACCTCAGCATCCTCGGCTTCAGGACCGTATAGATATCCCCGATGCGGATAAATTGCATATCCCCGGTCAACCAATCCTACCTGCAAGAGCGCTAGGGGCCAGATACGACGATCTAAAGAGACTTCATGACGATGTGCTGCGGATAGAGAAAGTCCTCATCGCCTCGAAAGATCCAGGATACCCACTCTACGTGGTTAAAGTTCCGCGGCAATTGTCGTATGTCGACTGCTTCCCCGTGGATAAGTTCTTCCTTCGGTTCGATTACATATTCGACATGTTTCATGTGAAGAAGCTGGATTTTACGTTTGTTCGCTGATACGTCTCCAATGTATCTACTTTTCCAAACACTTTTGCCCTTGTTTTGGACTCTAACTTGCATGATTTGAATGAAACTAACCCGGACTGACGCTGTTTTCAGCAGAACTGCCATGATGTTGTTTTATGTGTAGAAAAGAAAAGTCCTCGGAATGTCCTGAAAATCCATGGACGCACTTCTTGGAATTAATAAGAATTTCTGGCCAAAAGAAATACACCAGGGGGCCCAGGGCATGTCCACGAGACAGGGGGCGCGCCCCCCCTGTAGGGCGCGCCCCCTATCTCGTGGGCCCCCTGGACATCCACCGACCTCAACTCCAACTCCATATATTCTGTCTCACGGAGAAAAAAATCAAAGAGAAAGTTTCATCACGTTTTACGACACGGAGCCACCGCCAAGCCCTAATCTCTCTCGGGAGGGCTGATCTAGAGTCCGTTCGGGCTCCGGAGAGGGGGATTTGTCGCCGTCATCATCATCAACCATCCTCCATCACCAATTTCATGATGCTCACCGCCGTGTGTGAGTAATTCCATCGTAGGCTTGCTGGACGGTGATGGGTTGGATGAGATTTACCATGTAATCAAGTTTGTTTTGTTAGGGTTTGATCCCTAGTATCCACTATGTTCCGAGATTGATGTTGCTATGACTTTGTTGTGCTTAATGCTTGTCACTAGGGCCTGAGTGCCATGATTTCAGATCTGAACCTATTATGTTTTCATGAATATATGTGTGTTCTTGATCCTATCTTGCAAGTCTATAGTCGCCTATTATGTGTTATGATCCGACAACCCCGAAGTGACAATAATCGGGATACTTCTCGGTGATGACCGTAGTTTGAGGAGTTCATGTATTCACTATGTGTTAATGCTTTGGTCCGGTTCTCTATTAAAAGGAGGCCTTAATATCCCTTAGTTTCCACTAGGACCCTGCTGCCACGAGAGGGTAGGACAAAAGATGTCATGCAAGTTCTTTTCCATAAGCACGTATGACTATTTAAGAAATACATGCCTACATTACATTGATGAACTCGAGCTAGTTCTGTGTCACCCTATGTTATAGCTATTACACGAGGAATCACATCCGGCATAATTATCCATCACTGATCCATTGCCTACGAGCTTTTCATATATTGTTCTCCGCTTATTTACTTTTCCGTTACTACTGTTACAACTACTACAAAAACCCCAAAACATTTACCTTTACCTTTTACCACTGTTACCATTACTATCATACTACTTTGCTACTAAATACCTTGCTGCAGATACTAAGTTATCCAGGTGTGGTTGAATTGGCAACTCAACTGCTAATACTCAAGAATATTCTTTGGCTCCCCTTGTGTCGTATCAATAAATTTGGGTTGAATATTTTACCCACAAAAGCTGTTGTGATCCCCTACACTTGTGGGTTATCAAGACTAATTTCTGGCGCCGTTGCCGGGGAGGATAGCTCTATTCTCTGAGTCACTTGGGATTTATATCTGTTGATCACTATGAAGAACTTGAAAGATGCTAAAACCAAGATTTTGCCCTCAACTACGAGGGGAGGTAAGGAACTGCCATCTAGCTCTGCACTAGTTTCTCTTTCCGTTATTAGTAGGCTTGCGACACCTAAACCTGCTACTGCTATGAATTCTGATATGTCGCATGTTATTGATGATGCCACTTCTGCTATGCATGATGAAACTACTTCTGTGCGTGATACTACTTTGCCATTAGGTGAATTTCTTGATGAAATAGAGTTAGGGGGAATGAAAATATTGAAGATGCTATTATTGATGATAGTGATGATGAAGGTTCTCCCAGTGATTATGCATTGCCTGTTGTTCCTAAGGGTTATGTTATGAATAAAGAAGCTGCTGAAGCTATCTTGGCTTACAATGATAGATATGATCTTAAGAAATTATAAGCTAAATGGAAGCAGCAGTCTCTTAATGCTAGAATGAAACCTGACCCTGCTTTTGCTACTTCACCTATCTGTGTTACTGATAAGGATTATGAATTCTCTATTGATCCTGAGATTATTACTTTAGTTGAATCTGATCCTTTTTATGGCCTTGAATCTGAAACTGTTGTGGCACATCTTACCAAGTTGAATGATATAGCTACCTCGTTTACTAATGATGAGAAGTCTCGCTATTTTTATATCCTTAAGATATTTCCGTTCTCATTAAAGGGTGATGCTAAAACTTGGTATAATTCTCTATCTCCAGGTTGTGTGCGTAGTCCCCAGGATATGATTTATTACTTCTCTGCTAAATATTTGCCTGCTCATAAGAAACAAGCTGCCTTGCGGGAAATATATAATTTTGTGCAAACCAAAGAAGAGAGTCTCCCACAAGCTCTGGGGAGGCTTCTTCGGTTACTTAATGCTTTTCCTGATCATCCTCTTAAGAAAGATGAAATACTTGATATCTTTTATAATGGACTAATCGATGCTTCCAAGGACTACTTGGATAGTTGTGCTGGTTGTGTTTTCAGGGAAAGAATAGTCGACAAAGCTGAATTACTATTGGATAATATGTTGACTAATGAAAATAATTGGACTCTTCCTGAGCCAATTCCTGAGGCAATTCCTGAACCAATTGAGCCAACTCCTGAGCCTATTCCTAAACCCACTCCAAAGAAGAGAGGTGTTTTATTTCTCAGTCCTGAAGATATGCAAGAGGCAAAGAAATCAATGAAAGAAAAAGGCATTAAAGCTGAAGATGTTAAGAATTTACCTCCTATCAAAGAAATACATGTTCTTAATATACCGCCTGTTGAAGAACCCCACTGTCTTGATAACCCGACACAGGTAGTAAAGGTAAATTCTCTCTATAGATATGATAAAGATGAAATCCCATCTACTAAATTTCATAGCCCTTGCTTAGATGAATTTGATGATTTCCTGAATAGACAAGCAAATTTCAATGATTACGTTGGTAGACAATTGAATAATAATGCTTATACGATAGTACGCTTGAATGATTATGTAGCTACAGTTTAAGGTGAACTTAAACTCACTAGTAAACATGCTTCCATGATTGCTACTCAAGCTGAACAAGTACTTAAGGCTCAGAATGAATTGCTTGCTGAATTAAATAATAAAAATGACTTTTCCATTAGAGTGGCTACTAGAACTGGTAGAATGACTCAGGAACCTTTGTATCCTGATGGCCACCCTAAAAGAATTGAACAAGATTCTTAGAATAATAATCTAGATGTTCCTAGTTCTTCTAAGAAGAAGAAAAAGAAGAATGATAGGACTTTGCAAACTTCTAGTGAACCTAACATAGAAACACCTAAGAATCCTAATAATACTTCTATCTCTGATGCTGAAACACAATCCGGAGATGAACATGAACCTGATGATAATGCTAATAATGATGTTCATGTAGATGCTAAACCTAGTAATAGCAATGATATAGAAATTGAACCTGTTGTTGATCTTGATAACCCACAATCAAAGAATCAACGTTATGATAAGAGAGATTTTGTTGCTAGGAAGCACGGTAAAGAAAGAGAACCATGAGTTCAGAAACCCATGCCCTTTCCTCCTAAACCATCCAAGTCAAAGGATGATGAGGGTTTTTAGCGCTTTGCTGAAATGATTAGACCTATTTTCTTACGCATGCGCTTAACTGATATGCTTAAAACAAACCCTTATGCTAAATATATGAAAGATATCATCACTAGTAAGAGGAAAATACCTGAAACTGAGATTTCCACCATGCTTGCCAACTATACCTTTAAGGGTGGAATACCTAAGAAACTTGGTGATCCCGGGGTACTGACTATACCATGCTCCATTAAAAGAAATTACGTTAAAACTGCTTTATGTGATCTAGGAGACGGTGTTAGTGTTATGCCTCTTTCCTTGTACCGTAGACTTGAATTAAGTAAGTTGACACCTACTGAAATATCTTTGCAAATGGCTTACAAATAACTGCTATACCTGTCAGCATTTGTGAGGACGTGCCTGTTGTTGTTGCGAATGTTACTATCTTAATAGACTTCGTTATTCTTGATATTCCCGAGGACGATAGTATGTCTATTATTCTTGGTAGACCCTTTTTAAATACTGCAGGAGCTGTTATTGATTGCAACAAAGGCAATGTCACCTTTCATGTTAATGGTAATGAGCATATGATACACTTTCCGAGGAAGCAAATCCAAGTTCATAGCATAAATACTATTGAGAAAGTTCCAACTATTATTTTTGGAGGTTTTGAATTTCCTCTCCCTACTGTCAAGAAAAAGTATGACATTCTTATTGTTGGGGATTTTCATATCCCCGTTGAGGTAACTTAGTGTTATTCGAAATTTCTCCGGTTCCGTGCTATTCGGAATGGGTTTGTTAACAAGACTTGATCAACCTTGTTAGTGGGTTCATTTTGATGATCACGAGATGGATGAAACTAGAAGGCACAACCTTCAGTACCCTCTTTTTACTTTCTGTTATTTAGATTAAATAAAGCAAAAATAGTATTATCCGTCTACTTTCTGAATTATCCATGCATTAAAAATAGTCCAAAAATAAAAGTGCTCTGAATGCCCTGCAAATTTAGTATTATTTTTTCTAGAATATTTGAGGATTTTAGGCACTGAAATTACTGCAGGAGGGGCAAGCACCAAGCCATGAGAGAGGAGCCCCCCCCTATAGGGCACGCCCCCTGTCTCGTGGGCCCCTGGTGGCCCCCTCCACTTATGCCAGCACCCACACACTTCATCTTCTAACCAAAAAAATCCCCATCCAGCTCAAGCCCGAGTTCTAGCTCGTTTTGCTGCGATTTTTGATCTCTTAGCTCAAAGCTCCATTCACAAAACTGCTTTGGGAGATTGTTGCTTGGTATGTGACTCCTCCATTGGTCCAATTAGTTTTTGTTCTAGTGATTTATTCATTGCAAATTTTTGCTGCATAGGTGACCATGTTCTTGAGCTTGCATGTTAAATTTTTGAGGTCCCAAGCAATTCCAATGCGTGATATAGGCTCTAGGCTCTTGTAGGAGTAGTTGCTATCAATCTTGTTTAGTTTTATGCACTTTTATTTTGAAGTTACTAAAAATTTCAGAAATTTCCAGAAAAAGAAATATGCTTAGGAGAATGTACCAAGGTGGTTCCTCGGTGAAGAAAGGGCCCAGGATTGCTACGTGAGAAAGATGTTGAATTGCTGAGGAACGCGGATGTACGAGCTTGTGAGTGGCCATCCGATGATTTTATGGTCAAAGCGGGCTTTAAGGAGGAATTTGACGCGTATGTGCGTAATGCTGAGCTGGAGGACTTCTTACAAGATAAGTGTCCTCAGTACTATCAATTGACTGATTTCTTTGTGTTGAGGTTTAAATATAACTGTACGCGTAATTCTCCTAGTGTTCTATTTGATATTTATGATACATCTTACATCGTGGACTTAGAGGATTTTACAAATGCTTGCAAACTCCCGCGGTGGGGTAATATTAATGATCCTCACAAATCTGAATTTAGAGATTTTCTTGCTAGTATTACTGTGGGTGAATCTAGGGACATAGCACAAGCTACCATAGGGAGCATTCATTTTCCTGCTATACATTATTTTGCTCTCCTTATTGGTAGATGTATTAACGGTAAAGATGAAGCATGTCACATGTGTGTCCCTGATCTGAGTATCCTCAAGAGTGCTGTGTTAGGTTTTAAAGGTTGTAACTTGGGGGCAATAGTTGCACGTAGGTTGCAGAACAATAGTAGAAAGGGAAATTTTGGAGGAATTTATGCAGCCCGTGTGGCTAATTTTCTTGGTGTAGCCCCACGAGAGGGAGATATGATAATACCTCCTGTTTATTTGGATAAAGAAGCTTTGTTTAGTCATCATTTTCTTGAGAGGAATGAAAAGTTCCTCCATTATCGACTAATCTATGACAGACGCAACATCGTCCCTGTTACTCTTCCTGCTCCCTACCTTTTTGATTATCAGGCAAAAGGAAGATATGTTGTCACCAGGGAGGAAGCAGCTGAATACGAGATGGCAGTGGAGGCAGCTCGCCAACACGCTGCAGCTCAGGAGGCGGTTGCCGCTGCATCTCAGTACAACCCCGATTTCGCTTATGGATATCAGCCAGGCAATCCTTGGTATTGGACCAACTTAGGCCAAAAGCCTAAGCTTGGAAGAGTACGTATTTCTCACCGACTTTACATTTATGTTCACACACTAGTCGTCGGTGCTCATACTCTTTCATTGTATTATCCATGCTAGTTTAAATTTCTTTTTCTAGTTTTCTTCTTGTGTGTTTGATAAACCTTGAGAAAAAAAACAAAAAATTAGTTAGTTTAATTTCCATGCTTGTAGTAGAAATTAAAATGAAAACCCAAAAAGATTTCTCGTTCTTCTTTTACTTGTTGGGAGCTTTCCCGTGTAAATAGTTTTATTTTCTTTGGGGGTCGAGAAGACCGTATTGAAAATGCTTAGTGGCACTCATATGCATGATTGTTTATTTAATTTAGAGCCCATATTACTTGTCTTCTCTTTTGAGTTGAATGCTTGCAGATTCCAACTTAGTCCAATGCACATGCACTCTTATTATTATACACATCATTCGGTCGTGCAAGTGAAAGGCAATAATGACGATATATGATGGACTTATTGGGATGAGAAAAGCTGGTATGAACTCGACCTCTCTTGTTTTTGTAAATATGATGAGTTCATCGTTTCGGAGTTAGCTTATTATGAAGTAAACATATTTGCAATGACATTTAGAGATTATAGTTGTGTGTGCCATGCTTGATTAGCTTTGAGTTATAATGGTTTACCTTGTGTGCCAACATGCTATTGGAATGATTATGATGTGGTATGATGGGATGGTATCCTCCTTTGAATAAATTGAGTGACTCAACTTGGCACATGTTCATGCATGTAGTTGAAACAAAATCAACATAGCCTTCATGATATTTATGTTCATGGTGGATTATATCCTAATCATGTTTGTACTCGGTGTGAATTAGTTTTAATGCATGTTTATGACTATTGTCGCTCTCTCGGTTGGTCGCTTCCCAGTCTTTTGCTAGCCTTCACCTGTACTAGGTGGGAATACTGCTTGTGCATCCAAACTCCTTAAGCCCCAAAGTTGTTCCATATGAGTCCACTATACCTTCCTATATGCGGTATTTACCTGCCGTTCCAAGTAAATTTGTATGTGCCAAACTCTAAACCTTCAAATGAAATTCTATTTTGTATGCTCGAGCAGCTCATGTTACAACTAGGGCTGCCTATATTTTCCATGTTAGGTGGGTTATTCTCAAAGGAGTGGACTCTGCTCCTCATTCACGGGAAAGGGCCAGTAACCGGGATGCCCAGTCCCATGATCCAAAAAGATCAAAGCAAATCAAAATAATTAAACAAAACTCCCCCAGGGCTGTTGTTTGTTGGAGGCACTCGTTGTTTCGAGCAAGCCATGGATTGATGCTTGTTGGTGGTTGGGGGAGTATAAACTTTTACCATTCTGCGTGGGAACTGCCTATAATGCATTTAGTATGGAAGATACAACCATCTCATAGTCGTTGCATTGACAACGAAAGTATGCCGCTCAAAATGTTATTCAATCTCTATTTTAAAATCGAGCTTTGGCACCTCTACAAATCTCTGCTTCCCTCTGCAAAGGTCCTATCTATTTATTTTTATGTTGAGTCATCACCCTTCTTATTAAAAAGCACCCGCTGGAGAGCACACTGTCATTTGCATGTATTACTATTGGTTTATATTGGGTATGACTTGACTGGATCTCTTTTACCATGAATTACAATGGTTAGTCAGTCCTTGATCTTTAAAGGTGCTCTGCATTTATGTTTTGCGGTCTCGGAAAGGGCTAGCGAGATACCATCTTGTTATATCATGTTATGATTGTTTTGAGAAAGTGTTGTCATCCGAGTTTTATTATTATGGCTCGCTAGCCGATTATGTTATTGATATGAGTAATTGTGAGACCCAAGTGTTATTGTGAGTATGGTTAGTTCATAATATTTGCTGAAACTTGAATGATGGCTTTGCATGTTTACAACAACAAGAGCAAACAGAGTTTGTAAAAGTTTTTCTTTATCACTTTCAGTTTATCAACTGAATTTCTTGAGGACAAGCAAAGGTTTAAGCTTGGGAGAGTTGATACGTCTCCAACGTATCTACTTTTCCAAACACTTTTGCCCTTGTTTTGGACTCTAACTTGCATGATTTGAATGAAACTAACCCGGACTAACGATGTTTTCAGCAGAACTGCCATGATGTTGTTTTATGTGTAGAAAAGAAAAGTCCTCGGAATGTCATGAAAATCCACGGAGGCACTTTTTGGAATTAATAAGAATTTCTGGGCGAAAGAAATACACCAGGGGGCCCAGGGCCTGTCCACGAGACAAGGGAGGCGCCCCCCTGTAGGGCGCGCCCCCTATCTCGTGGGCCCCCCTGGACCTCCACCGACCTCAACTCCAACTCCATATATTCCGTCTCGAGGAGAAAAAAATCAGAGAGAAAGTTTCATTGCGTTTTACGACACGGAGCCGCCGCCAAGCCCTATTCTCTCTTGGGAGGGCTGATCTGGAGTCCGTCCGGGGCTCCGGAGAGGGGGATTCATCGCCGTCGTCATCATCAACCATCCTCCATCACCAATTTCATGATGCTCACCGCCATGTGTGAGTAATTCCATCGTAGGCTTGCTGGACGGTGATGGGTTGGATGAGATTTACCATGTAATCAAGTTAGTTTTGTTAGGATTTGATCCCTAGTATCCACTATGTTCTGAGATTGATGTTGCTATGACTTTGCTGTGCTTAATGCTTGTCACTAGGGCCCGAGTGCCATGATTTCAGATCTGAACCTATTATGTTTTCATGAATATATGTGTGTTCTTGATCCTATCTTGCAAGTCTATAGTCACCTATTATGTGTTATGATCCGACAACCCCGAAGTGACAATAATCGGGATACTTCTCGGTGATGACCGTAGTTTGAGGAGTTCATGTATTCACTATGTGTTAATGCTTTGGTCCGGTTCTCTATTAAAAGGAGGCCTTAATATCCCTTAGTTTCCGCTAGGATCCCGCTGCCACAGGAGGGTAGGACAAAAGATGTCATGCAAGTTCTTTTCCATAAGCAAGTATGACTATTTACAGAATACATGCCTACATTACATTGATGAACTGGAGCTAGTTCTGTGTCACCCTATGTTATAGCTATTACATGAGGAATCGCATCCGGCATAATTATCCATCACTGATCCATTGCCTACGAGCTTTTCATATATTGTTCTCCGCTTATTTACTTTTCCGTTACTACTGTTACAACTACTACAAAAACCCCAAAACATTTACCTTTACGTTTTACCACTGTTACCATTACTATCATACTACTTTGCTACTAAATACATTGTTGCAGATACTAAGTTATCCAGGTGTGGTTGAATTGAAAACTCAACTGCTAATACTGAAGATTATTCTTTGGCTCCCCTTGTGTCAAATCAATAAATTTGGGTTGAATACTTTACCCTCGAAAGCTGTTGCGATCCCCTACACTTGTGGGTTATCATCCGCCTTTATGCCTTGCACATGAACTACATCATTGGGCTTGAGCAGATATCTTATATCTGTGTGCTGACCCATACTACATGCACGAGGCCTTCTTGGGAGTCTGCACAAAGCAGTGTGAATATGCTAGGGAATACATCGTCAATTTCATGCTCGCCAATAAGGACAAGGAGGCGATTCTCATGCCTTATCATCCCGTGTAAGTCATCCGCGCGGATATCCTTCCTTTGATTTCAATCATTCATTTGCGCGGTGGAGGCTAATTAATTTGAGGTGTATTTATTTTGCGCAGCGGCGGGCGCGCCGTCCTCATCATCCTCTACCCCCGATACTCCCACGCTCTTTACTTGGACTCGTCGAAGAATATTCACAAAAAGGATTACACCCACATCAAGGATGTTCTCGACACTGCTATATTTTACTACCAATCACTAGGTGGAGAGGTTAGGGACAAGAAGAAAAGGGGCGGCAGGGTTGCCTTCAGCCATAAGACCGACTTCTGCTGCATCCAGCAACCGAGTGATTCTCTTAATGATGGATTCTATGTCCTACACCACATGCTGGAGTACAGACGGGATCACCAGAACCTTCGCATGTCACCTAGATCCGGTGATGCCCATATTCTGCAATGGGCAAAGAACATAGGAGATATCGAGGATCATCGACTTCCAAACAGGGATGTTCTACGAAGAAGGACAAATGTCGCGGGAAGACATCCGAACATGGATAGCCTCTCAGCGTCTCGATATGAAGCCTTTCACTAAGCTCAGGGACTATGTTCCTGACATGGATGGATGGCACGACATGGTGGAGTGATTGTCGATATATGACAATGTGTCCTTTTAGTCCATACTTTATGTATGACAAAACTTTGAGTTATGCATGGTGAAACTTTATTTGTGATGTAATTAAACCGTCCTCCTCCTCGACTAGCGAAGATCACTCTAGTTAGGGCATTTTGGGTACGATGAACTTTGTTATTTATGCTTATGATATGTTGTTTCTATTTTTGGCAAGTCTGTCTCTTTCTGTTGCTCAACTATATATGTTGCATATCATCAACTCATGTGACGATGCAGGTGCATAGATCATCAATGGCGAAGAAGTGCTACGCCAGGAGTATATATACGACGAGTGGCCGGAGTGTCAGGCCCAGGTGTACCGGTTTCCGGTTTCTGAGCAACAAGCAATAGTTAGTTTAGGTTCAGGCTAATGCGAGAGAGGGATACGAACTCATGTACTGCATAGTTCCGCTCTCACTCAAAGTGATAGCTCTTCTCGCGTATATCATTGTTTAGATGGATGACGATGTATTTGCAAGTAATCGAGACTTGTATCGCTATTTTCGAGATGATGACGAGAGACCACTTTGTGTTGGATGATGATTATGAAGATGACATGATTTGATGAGACTAGTTGTATGTATATGCTATGATTACATTTGTATAAAGCCTATTCAAATACAAAACAAATTTGTATAAAGCCTATTCAAATACAAAACAAATATGCAGGGAAAAAACTAATAAAACTAGTAGTAGCGATGGGCAAATGTTAGCAGTAGCGCCGCCTTACCAGTAGCGCTGGCCTTTAAAAAGCGCTGCAGATAATATTAGTAGCGCTGTCCATAGAAGCGCACTGCAGCTATCCATGTATAGTGGTAGCGTGGGATGGCAGGCGTTACTGCTAGACGTTAGCTGTAGCGCCTTATCAGTAGCGCACAGCCCGACGCTACTGATAGGCCTAAAACCCACGCTGCTGCTAGGCTTTTCCCTAGTAGTGTGATGGAGAGACCAACAGTGGCGGCGGTGATGCCCAGGGCCAGGAGTGTGAGCAAGAAGAAACAAGACAGGAGGAAGCAGAAGCAGAGGATGAAGATCTTGACAGAGAAGATGGGGAGGAGGATGAAGATGTGGAAGAAGAAGATGAGGAGTAGGATGACGAGAACAATAATGAGGAGGAGGGCAAGGGAGGTGACGATGACAACGATGGGGGTGGCGGAAATGGAGATTCTGGTGACAAGATCACTGGCAGAGGTCATAGTCCTAGCACAAATGAACATGGGGCCAAGGATGGGATTCATGAGTCAGTTGACAACGACTCTGAGAGTGAAGAGGGTGCATCTATGTAGTTCTGGATTAAGAAGAAAAAATACTCTCAAGAGATTGAAAGCCCAGAGTCAATTTCGATGTTGGATCTTGTCAAACAAGATGTCAGAAAGGAGTAAACCACCCATGACATCCCGATGCTGGAAGTTGCCTATGTGTCAGATGGTTTTTCTGTTGCTTGGGAAACAAATCGGATGTTTAAAGAGCTGGTTGAGAGTCTGGAATTTAAATATTTGACTTCAGACTGGAAGATATCTACGCCCGCAAAGCACGCATCAAACTTATGCAACAATTTTGAGGTTTAAATTACATGGACAGGCCAGCAGAACCCGTGCATCAAGTTTCTGTACCAGCAACAACAGGTCGCCCACCAAAGCCACCGAAGAAGCAAAGGAAGGTGACCTTCATAGATCGACCAACTGTTGTATCGTGCGATGCTTTGGATGAGTTGGGAGCTAAGCACATGAGAAGGAATGAAGCAAGAGGTCAAAGTGTGCAATTGCCAGGAACCAGTCAGGTGGGTATAACTCAGAAGGCAACTGCAGTAGAGAATCAGGCAACCACCCTTGAAACGCAGGCAACTATGACCAACTGCAAGACACCCCTTGGGCTTGACCATTCAAGACAAAGCAAGTCAAAGGAGGACCCACGTGCACATTCAAGAAACTCAGGAGCTGATGCAAGGAAATTGTCGATTAGTGCTAAGGAATCAAACGTAAAACATCTGCAGGCAACCATCAGTGAGGATCGTGCAATTCAGAACAAAAGTGGTGCAACTCACTGTCATGTTCAGGCAAGTCTGTCAGGGAAGTCAGATGATCCACTTCTCACACCAAAGGCACATATAGTGAAGCCAACTTAAAGTTAGATGCTCCTTCCAGTTTTAGCAAGTCAGGTCAATAATGATGCCATGGGTGGGCACATTCAACCAAAGATTACTGTGAAACAACCTGTCTCTGACCCACTTACTATTTTGACCGAGCACTAAGCATCATGTAGCAATGGCACACAAGAGGGAAACACTTGGTGATCTCAATGGGCGTAGTAAAAAAACGACATGTCATCGAGAACAAGGAAAAGAGTATTCCAAGAGCAACACCAAACAAGGAAAACCAACCACGAGAAATGTTTAGGGCAGAATCATGCGATGCAATAAAAATTGATGATAGTTGTGTAGAGTGTATTGTTCCAAGCAGCAGGTTAGATCAAGGATAGTTGGGCAGTATCATAGGCATGGTGGTAAGCAAATCTGGATTACAAGAAACAGAAATACCACTTGCAGAACCAGTTTTTGATGCACCCGTTCAGACACATGCTCAGAGGCCATCAAGCTCTTGTGATGAATATTGCCCTGCACCTCCTTTCAGTATAGGGCTTGATGAAATTTTGGAACAAGCATGGATGAAGAAGAGCAAAGGCCTGCAGGGATATCCGATGATTGTTGCCAACCAAATGGTCATGAGTCGAGGTCTCTTGATATTCCTGGAACAAACAGAAGCTTTGTTGACCTGTGTTCGGAAGCAAAGGGGAAAACACCCTGGTCATCGAAATCCCCGATGAAGGAGTGTTGGAAGTTGAACTATCGCATCAAATCAACTGGGCAAGCAGAAGCATTGTTGATATGTCTCCGGAAGCAAAGGGGAAAAAACCCGTGGTCATTGAAGCATTGTTGAACTATCGCATCAAATCAACTTAGCAGAAATTGATTTAGCATGTGAAGAAGCAGAGGACTTATCACCTACCACCTTCCAAACACCAGAGAAATCATGCTGCAAGGATGGAGAAATTGGTTCCAGTAGCAGCTCAGGAGAAATCGCGAACAAATTTGAGAGACGCATCATCAAGCCAACAACATGCAAGAGGTCACCTTTTGTGGATTACAATGAGAATAGGTGATGTCTACTACACAACCTTCTTCTTGTAGACGTTGTTGGTCCTGCAAGTGCACATGTTTGTAGGACAGTAGCAAATTTCCCTCAAGTGGATGACCTAAGGTTTATCAATCCGTAGGAGGCATAGGATGAAGATGGTCTCTCTCAAACAACCCTGCGACCAAATAACAAAGAGTCTCTTGTGTCCCCAACACACCCAATACAATGGTAAATTGTATAGGTGCACTAGTTCGGCGAAGAGATGGTGATACAAGTGCAATATGGATGGTAGATAAAGGTATTTGTAGTCTGAAATTATAAAAACAGCAAGGTAGCAAGTGATAAAAGTGAGCGTAAACGATATTGCAATGCTAGGAAACAAGGGCTAAGGTTCATACTTTCACTAGTGCAAGTTCTCTCAACAATAATAACATAGATAGATCAGATAACAATCCCTCAACATGCAACTAAGAGTCCCTCCAAAGACACTAATAGCGGAGAGCAAACAAATAGATTATGGTAGGGTACTAAACCACCTCAAAGTTATTCTTTCGGATCAATCTATTCAAGAGTTCGTAGTAGAATAACACCTTAAGACACAAATCAACCAAAACCCTAATGTCACCTAGATACTCCATTGTCACCTCAAGTATCCCTGGGCATGATTATACGATATGCATCACAAAATCTTAGATTCATCTATTCAACCAACAAAAAGTACTACAAAGAGTGCCCCAAAGTTTCTACCGGAGAGTCAAGAACGTGTGCCAACCCCTATGCATAGGTTCATGGGTGGAACCCGCAAGTTGGTCACCAAAACATACATCAAGTGGCACATGATATCCCATTGTCACCATAGATAAGCACGACAAGACATACATCAAGTGTTCTCATAAAAGACTCAATCCGACAAGATAACTTCAAAGGGAAAACTCAATTCATCACAAGAGAGTAGAGGGGGACAAACATCATAAGATCCAACTACAATAGCAAAGCTCGGGATACATCAAGATCGTGCCATAGAGGGAACACGAGAGAGAGAGAGAGAGAGAGATCAAACACATAGCTACTGGTACATACCCTCAGCCTCAAGGGTGAACTACTCCCTCCTCGTCATGGATATCGCCGGGATGATGAAGATGGCCATCGGTGAAGGATCCCCCCTCCGGCAGGGTGCCGGGAAGGGCTCCCGAGAGGTTTCTGGTGGCTACAGAGGCTTGCGGCGGCGGAACTCCCAATCTATCTTGATATATGATGTTTTTAGGGTACGTAGGCTTATATAGGAGAAAGAAGTCGGTCAGGAGGTGCTCGAGGGGCCCACGAGACAGGGGGGCGCGCCCAGTAGGGGGGCGCCCCCCTATCTTCTGGCCTCCTCAAGGATCTTCTGACGTAAACTCCAAGTCTCGAGGATGATATTCTTCCCAAAAATAACGCTGCCGAAGGTTTCATTCCGTTTGGACTCTGTTTGATATTCCTTTTCTTCGAAATACTGAAATAGGCAATAAAACATCAATATGGCCTGGGCCTCCGGTTAATAGGTTAGTCCCAAAAGTAATATAAAAGTGTATAATAAAGCCCATAATCATTCAAAACAGATAATAAAATAGCATGAATGCTTCATAAATTATAGATACGTTGGAGACGTATCAGCATCCCAAGCTTAATTCCTGCTCGTCCTCGAGTAGGTAAATGATAAAGAAAGAATTTTTGAAGTGTGAATGCTAGAGGTGCACAAGTTTGATCAATGATAATTTCAATCACCTTTACTAGCATCATTATATGTCATAACAGTAGTTCATCTCATAAAACTTTTCACGAACTAGTAACAAGCAATTCACATGTTAAAGCATAGATCATAAACTTTCTTGAAAACTAGCAAACTTCATTCTTAGTCATCAGACAATTGCAATTCATCTTACTTCCAGGAAGAGTCTATGTTAGAGCTTTGATTTAGCAAACTTCACATACTCAACTATCATATAGTCTTCTACAATTGCTAACACTCACGCAATACTTATGGTTATGAAGTTTTAATCAGACACAGAGAAAGATTGGGGCTTATAATGTTGCCTCCAAACGTATTCACCTTTGGGTGATGTCAACAATAATAGTTCATGCTAACGTACATCCAACTGGATATATATATCAGGATCACCCTAACACAGAGTGCTTGCGAAAGGATAAAATAAAAAAGGGAAAGGTGAAGATCACCTTGACTCTTGCATACAGTAAAAGACATAAAGTAAAGGATAGGACCTTCGCAGAGGGAAGCAGAGGTTGTCATGCGCTTTTAGGGTTGGATACACAAAATCTTAATGCGAAAGAACATCACTTTATATTACCCCTTGTATATGGACCTTTATTGTGCAGTCCGTCGCTTTTATTGCTTCCATAACAAGATCGTACAAAGCTTATTTTCTCCACACTAATAAGTCATGCATATTTAGAGAGCAATTTTTATTGCTTGCACCGATGACAACTTACTTGAAGGATCTTACTCAATCCATAGGTAGGTATGGTGGACTCTCATGGCAAAAACTGGGTTTAAGGATATTTGGAAGCACAAGTAGTATCTCTACTTGGTCCAAGGAATTTTGGCTAGCGTGAGGGGGAAAGGTAAGCTCAACATGTTTGAATGATCCATGACAATATACTTTAACTGAGATGTGAGAAAACATAACCCATTACGTTGTCTTCCTTGTCCAACATCAACTCTTTAGCATGTCATACATAATGAGTGCTCACAATTATAAAAGATGTCTAGGATAGTATATTTATATGTGAAATCTCTCTTCCTTCAATATTTTTTCATGAATTGTTCAAATGACCAATACAATGCTTGCTAACCGTCAATAAACTTACTATTTCTACTTCTTAGATGTGAAGTCATTACTCCCCATGGGATAAGAAAATGAGGCATATATAATTTCAGATTTATGACATTCAACTCATTCAACCATTTACTCATAGGATATAAGTGAAGCACACGAGTAAATGACAAACTACTCCAAAAAGATATAAGTGAAGATCAGTGAGTAGTTAAATAATTATGTAGCTATATGAAGACTCTCTCTCAAAAAAGAATTTCAGATCTTGGTATTGTATTCAAGCAGCAAGATAAACAAAATAAAATGACATTGCAAGGATAGCACAACTCATGTGAAGAAGCAAAAACTTAGGTTCAACCGATACTAACCGATAGTTGTTGAAGAGGAAAGGTGGGATGCCTACCGGGGCATCCCCAAGCTTAGATGCTTGAGACTTCTTGAAATATTATCTTGGGGTGCCTTGGGCACCCCAAGCTTGAGCTTTTGTGTCTCCTTAATTCCTCTCATATCATGGTTTCTCTATTTCTTATCAAAAGCTTCATCCACAACAAACTCAACAAGAACTCGTGAGATAGGTTAGTATAAACAAATGCAAAACCTTATCATTTTCTACTGTAACATATCACTAAAATTATTATTCAACATTGCATAATAAATATCTCTGCATATTTAATACTCCTATCCTCAAATAGAATCATTAAACAAGCAAACATATGCAAACAATGCAAACGTAACAGCAATCTGCTAAAACAGTACAGTCTATAAAGAATGCAAGAGTATGAATACTTCCCTAACTCCAAAAATAATAAGAAAAATACTAGGCTGTAGAAGATTTATCAGATCTCAATATGCAAAATGTTTCAACATTATACCATTCTCTGACTTTTCTAGGGAATTTTTTCAACAGCGGTAAACTTTCTGTTTTCAAACAGCAACATGTATACTAGCAAAATAAGCATGGCAAAGGCTATCCTTGACATTTTTATCGAAAATAAAGATTCAAAACATTATTCTAACTAACAAAAAGCAAAAACTAACAAAAGAAAATGAAGCTCCAAGCAAAACACATATCATGTGGCGAATAAAAATATAGCTCCAAGTAAAGTTACCGATGAAAGAAGACGAAAGAGGGGATGCCTTCCGGGGCATCCCCAACCTTAGGCTCTTGGTTGTCCTTAAATATTACCTTGGGGTGCATTGGGCATCACCAAACTTAGGCTCTTTCCACTCCTTATTCCATAGTCCATCAAATCTCTACCCAAAACTTGAAAACTTCAACCACACAAAACTCAAACAAAACTCGTAAGCTCTGTTAGTATAAGAAAATAAAACCACCACTTATGTACTGTAATGAACTCATTCTAAATTCATATTGGTGTAATATCTACTGTATTCTAACTTCTCTATGGTTCATACCCTTACATACTAGCCATAGATTCATCAAAATAAGCAAACAACACAATGAAAACAGAATCTGTCAAAAACAGAACAGTCTGTAGTAATCTGTATCAAACGTATACTTCTGGAACCCCAAAAATTATTAAATAAGTTGGTGGACCTGAGTAATTTGTCTATTAATCATCTGCAAAAAGAATCAACCTAAAAGCACTCTCCAGTAAAAAATGGCAGCTAATCTCGTGAGGGCTAAAGTTTCTGTTTTTCACAGCAAGATCATAAAGACTTCAACCAAGTCTTCCCAAAGGTTCTACTTGGAACTTTATTGAAACAAAAGCTATAAAACATGATTACTATAGTAGTATAATCATGTGGACACACAAAAACAGTAAGGATAAATATTGGGTTGTCTCCCAACAAGCGCTTTTCTTTAATGCCTTTTTAGCTAGGCATGATGATGGCAATGATGCTCACATAAAGGATAAGAATTGAAACATAAAGAGAGCATCATGAAGAATATGAATAGCACATTTAAGTCTAACCCACTTCCTATGCATAGGGATTTTGTGAGCAAACAACTTATGGGAACAATAATCAACTAGCATAGGATGGCAAAACAAGCATAACTTCAAGATTTTCAACACATAGAGAGGAAACTTGACATTATTGCAACTCCTACAAGCATATGTTCCTCTCTCATAATAATTTTCAGTAGCATCATGAATGAATTCAACAATATAACCAGCACCTAAAACATTATTTTCAAGATCTACAAGCATAGAAAATTTACTACTCTCCACATAAGCAAATTTCTTCTCATGAATAGTAGTGGGAGCAAACTCAACAAAATAATTATCATGTGAGGCATAATCCAATTGAAAACTAAAATCATGATGACAAGTTTCATGGTTATCATTATTCCTAATAGCATACAAGTTATCACAATAATCATCATAGATAGCAACTTTGTTCTCATAATCAATTGGAACCTCTTCCGAAATAGTGGAATCATCACTAAATAAAGTTGACACTCTTCCAAATCCACTTTCATATTCATCACAATAAGATTCAACATCCTCCAAAATAGTGGGATAAATACTACCTAAAGTTGACACTCTTCCAAACCCACTTTCATCAATATAATCATCATAAATAGGAGGCATGCTTTCATGATAATAAATATTCTCATCAAAACTTGGGGGACAAACAATATCATATTCATCAAACATAGCATCCCCAAGCTTGTGGCTTTGCATATCATTAGCATCATGGATATTCAAGGAATTCATACTAACAACATTGCAATCATGCTCATCATTCAAAGATTTAGTGCAAAACATTTTATAGACTTCTTCTTCTAGCACTTGAACACAATTTTCCTTACCATCATTCTCACGAATGATATTAGAAAGATGAAGCATAAGAGACAAACTCAAATCCATTTTTTTAATTTTATTTTATAAAATAAACTAGTGATAAAACAAGAAACAAAAAGATTCATTTGCAAGATCTAAAGATATACCTTCAAGCACTCACCTCCCCGGCAATGGCGCCAGAAAAGAGCTTAGTTGACAGGGTGTGAGTGTCGTTTACCTAGCCTCCCCGGCAACGGCGCCAGAAAAGAGCTTGATGTCTACTATACAACCTTCTTCTTGTAAATGTTATTGGGCCTGCAAGTGCACAGGTTTGTAGGACAGTAGCAAATTTCCCTCAAGTGGATGACCTAAGGTTTATCAATCCGTAGGAGGCGTAGGATGAAGATGGTCTCTCTCAAACAACCCTGCAACCAAATAACAAAGAGTCTCTTGTGTCCCCAACACACCCAATACAATGGTAAATTGTATAGGTGCACTAGTTCGGCGAAGAGATGGTGATACAAGTGCAATATGGATGGTTGATAAAGGTATTTGTAGTCTGAAATTATAAAAACAGCAAGGTAGCAAGTGATAAAAGTGAGCGTAAACGATATTGCAATGCTAGGAAACAAGGCCTAAGGTTCATACTTTCACTAGTGCAAGTTCTCTCAACAATAATAACATAGATAGATCATATAACAATCCCTCAACATGCAACAAAGAGTCACTCCAAAGACACTAATAGCGGAGAACAAACTCAGAGATTATGGTAGGGTACGAAACCACCTCCAAGTTATTCTTTTGGATCAATCTATTCAAGAGTTCGTACTAGAATAACACCTTAAGACACAAATCAACCAAAACCCTAATGTCACCTAGATACTCCATTGTCACCTCAAGTATCCTTGGGCATGATTATACGATATGCATCACACAATCTCAGATTCATCTATTCAACCAACACAAAGTACTTCAAAGAGTGCCCCAAAGTTTCTATCGGAGAGTCAAGAACGTGTGCCAACCCCTATGCATAGGTTCATGGGCGGAACCCGCAAGTTGGTCACCAAAACATACATCAAGTGGCACATGATATCCCATTGTCACCGTAGATAAGCACGGCAAGACATACATCAAGTGTTCTCATAAAAGACTCAATCCGACAAGATAACTTCAAAGGGAAAACTCAATTCATCACAAGAGAGTAGAGTGGGAGAAACATCATAAGATCCAACTACAATAGCAAAGCTCGGGATACATCAAGATCATGCCATAGAGGGAACACGAGAGAGAGAGAGAGATCAAACACATAGCTACTGGTACATACCCTCAGCCTCGAGGGTGAACTACTCCCTCCTCGTCATGGATAGCACCGGGATGATGAAGATGGCCACCGGTGAAGGATCCCCCCTCCGGCAGGGTGCCGGGAAGGGCTCCCGAGAGGTTTCTGGTGGCTACAGAGGCTTGCGGCGGCGAAACTCCCGATCTATCTTGATATATGATGTTTTTAGGGTACGTAGGCTTATATAGGCGAAAGAAGTCGGTCGGGAGGTGCTCTAGGGGCCCACGAGACAGGGGGCGCGCCCAGTAGGGGGGGGGGGCGCCCCCTATCTCCTGTCCTCCTCGAGGATCTTCTGACGTAAACTCCAAGTCTCCAGGATGATATTCTTCCCAAAAATAACGCTGCCGAAGGTTTCATTCCGTTTGGACTCCGTTTGATATTCCTTTTCTTCGAAATACTGAAATAGGCAATAAACCAACAATATGGGCTGGGCCTCCAGTTAATAGGTTAGTCCCAAAAGTTATATAAAAGTGTATAATAAAGCCCATAATCATTCAAAACAGATAATAAAATAGCATGAATGCTTCATAAGTTATAGATACGTTGGAGACGTATCAATAGGTTGTCTCACTGCACCCCAGTAGTGAGCAGGTTGTACGCATCTGTTATTCTGCACGCAAGATTGAGTGAGGAGGAGACTGGAATTGAAGACAAGAGGTACATTGCTATGACTGCATGTCCTACACTCACACTCATCTATATATGTTTGCATGCAAGCACCGTTGACATTCAGGCAACTATTTTACCAACTTCAGGCAATATGTGATTAAACTTCAGGCAACAAAACAAATGCCTGTGTTACACTAACTCATTTTAGACAAGTAATGTGTAAACTTCAGGCAACTAATTTACCAACCTTAGGCAACATATGATTAAAACATGGGCATCTAGGAGTTATAAAATCACAACTCTTGTTTAGTTTTTGTTTTTACACCATCTAATTACCCCCTACACTATATGACTTATATGAGTTCTTTTTTTTCCTGCAACCTTACAATTGTTGATTACAATGGCTACCATGTTTCACTCGGAGAACTGGCTGACTCAATGAGGAAGAACGGCCTTGTCAAGTCGCATGTGTTCGAACTAATTATCGAGTCCATAATGCGGAACTTGCGTGCAAATTCCAAGAAGATAATCATGCTCGTCGGATTTTTGGTAATCTTTTTATATAAACTCTAGCCCCCCTGTTACATAATATTTACATATATTGACCTTTTACACAATCTTGTTCTCTTTGCTGATAGAACTACCACTTTGTTGTCACAATCAATACTATTGCATCTTAAGTAGTTTGAGCACCATTTTTTTCACTTTAACCAACTTTTTTTCCCAATGCGATTTGCTGCAAATCCATTTTTTCTGCATTTTGTAAGAATTCTAGAAGTTTTTCTTACTATCTTATGTAGTCCAGCCAACTTTTCTTAGGATATCCAAGCAACCCAGTTTGAAAAAACTCCACAACCTCCCCAATTTGCTAGATCTTTTACAAATAAGTTGCAACAAGCTCAAGGGTGGTTTGCTGTACATTACTCAAAACAGGAGGTGTGACACACATTTTTTTGCATTTTTTTATTTCCTCTTCATAATTGTGGCAGATAAGGCTCCAACAAATGATTTGGAACACTGAAGAGATAACTTTCAGATTCAACGAATCAAATCATTTGGATCGGAAGGATATGGTCAGTAGCAAGTACAATCTTTTTTCTTTTTTGCATTGGCATATATGTAGCAATTTTGTTACTGACCTGCTCTTTTTTCTTTTACCACACACTCATCATACAGATCATGTTCCCTATTCTAGAGAATCTAGACAGTGCAAATCTTGTATCAGCAAACCACTACTGGCTTTTCAATGTCAATATTAGGGACCGCAGGTTCGAGGTTTTTGATTCATGGAGGACTCTGGCAAGGAGCAAAACTTTTGACGACAATGCTAGGTTGATTGCTGCAATAGTGCATTCATTGTGGAACCATCACTATTGTGAATCACGTGTAAGCTTGGACAATTTTGGCTTGAAGGAAATTGATGTTCCAAAGCAGGATAACGAGTGAGTTCCTTTCATCCTTGCACTGTCCTTTTATATATGCTTTTCGTAAAATGGTCACAACTTCACACCCATGTTTTCTGCCTTTTTTGCTTGCAAGATATGATTGTGGCATTTTTGCTTCGACAATAGCTAGTATTTGGGAAGCGAGGAACTTGCCAAACTTCGGTCTGAAAGACATCCCCAACATCAGGAAGAGTATCACAAGTGCTTTAGTTATTACAATATCCAACAAAGCACCATGGCAACATAATTTGAAGCTTTGACTCGGTGGAGGTTTGTCAGAGCAGCTTATATAAATTATCAACCATTTTTTGCCCACATTTTTTGGTACATAACTTGCCAATCAAACAGCAGCATATTTGTTTAGCAACAATAAGATATTATGTAGTATCTTCTTTTATTTTTTTACACATGCAACTTCTTTGTCTTAAAAAAACAAACATTAAAATGAAAGAAGCAAAGCCCCAAACACCTAGATACGAAATATTTCAAAGGTCACAAGAATAATTATTACATGTCATACAACACAAGAGTTGCCTGACACCCAAGCTTAAATTGTCTGACACCTAGATCTAAATTGCCTCCCACCAAAGACAGATGCCGTCCTCTTTGGATGTTGTCCTATTTTTCTTCTTCAAACCAAGATGCCAAGGCAATTTACAGCATTTTGTAGAACTGAATTACAAAAGGAGCATTTGTTCTTCCTCTTTGGATGGAACTCCAGTGCTGATTGCAACCTCTTACTTTTTGCATGCCCTTTAGTTGTTGATTTAGGTGGATCCTTAGGAACTCCTGCAATTGGCGTAGACCAACTTGAGCCTGCTGTTGTTTGAGCACCTGAATTTGGTGCCATAGGACCAGTGGTAGTTGCTGTTCGGGGACCAGGGTGCGCTGTAGCACCACTTTCAGGTGGCGCAGAGCCAGCCATGGGTGGAGCAACCAACTTTTGTTTTTTTCTTGGTCTTCTTGAAATGGTTAAGCACTTCCGTGCCGCCCTCATGTGCTTCTTCAATATTGTTGCTTGGGCATCTGACACAGAAGCCAGCCATGGGTGGAGCAACCAACTTTTGTTTTTTTCTTGGTCTTCTTGAAATGGTTAAGCACTTCCGTGCCGCCCTCATGTGCTTCTTCAATATTGCTGCTTGGGCATCTGACACAGAAGCAACTCGAGCTAGACTAGCAAAATCCATTGACAAGTTTGCATGATGGACTTGCTTCTTTGATTGCTGCAACATCTCATCAGGTTCTGCCTCAATAGAAGGCGTTGCACCTGGTATTGCTTGTTGTGTCCACCTGCTCAATATGCATTGGGGAGGAATTTCATCGACACCAATGTGTGTAATTTTTTTCAAAATATGGCAACACAACATTCCATCCTTGGACATCTTGCAGCAGTCACACTTGTAGTCCCCAGCTTCGACTTCTGCTGTCACATAATAGCTTATAGAACCATAAGTAGCAACCCATACTTCTCTGTTTGGATAAAGATCAAACACACTACCACCATGGGGACGCACATTGTATTTCCCAATTAGTTCAAACTCGTCCCGGAATTTTTGGTAGATGTCCCTAGTGTATGCATCATAGGCTTGTTTCTCGATTGGGAAGTCAGACCACAACTCAACCTCCAAGTGGTCTGTCATGTAGTCATTTCCACCCTCACGAACAAGCACATGTGTCTAGATTTTCTCATATTGCTTAACAAAGTTCAACACAGAGTTGTGCGGGTTCACATAACGCTTAAGAACTGCATTGAATCCTTCACTGCGCTGGGTAGACTGCAAGAAAGGGAAAAACCGGTGCTTGAAGTAACACGGCACCCATGTTGCCCGGTACTCATACAACTTCTCAAAGTGGGTTCCAGCAATAAACGGCCACTTATCCTTCAAAGCTGCCCATTTTGTCTCAAATTCTTTTGGAGTGAAGCTAAAGTCAACACAATCATTGAAATCTTTTGACAACCCTGGATTCCTTCCCACTGAGCCACCAAGTTTTTTCTTGAGCCTTCTTCATTATGTGCCACCGACATCGATGATGCACAGTATTAGGGAAGATGTTTTTAATTGATTCTGCCATCGCCCAATCTTGGTTAGTGATTATGTTGAATGGTGCTAGACCATCCATTGCTTCAAGGAATGTACCAAATAATCAATCAAAACTTGTCTCTAACTCCTGCCTAACAAAGCCACACCCCAACATGAACGTTTGGCCATGACGATTTATCCCAATGAATGGAGCAAATGGCATGTTGTACATGTTAGTCATGTATGTTGTGTTAAAGCATATGCAATCGTGATATGCTTCTTCGTAGGCTTTTCGTGCTGGTCCATCAACCCAGAATATATTCTCAACCTTGTCTTCTGCATCATACTTGACCTTGTAGAAGAATTCTGGATCTGTCTTCTATTTATCTTTGAAGTAGGCAACCGTCTCAATCATATCACCTTCTTTAGTTGCATTTCTGTTCAAGCTTGACTTTAGGTTTGTGATGTGCTTGGTAGTATAAGGAACAATCAGCTCCGTGCCATAGAAATCCGACATGATGTGCATCATTCGGCCTGAAAAACAAGTAGGCAAGTATAATGACTTAAATCTTTGCAATAGGCAAAGGATATGCAAATTAAACCACAGGGCACAACACACACTAAGATGGAGACCACTAATCTTTTCAGGTATTTTTAGTTGATCTTTTCATGCATTTTTCAGGCCTTTCTAGTTTCAGAATACCAACATGCATTTTTAAATATCTACTTACCGCTTTTTAAAATGCATTAGCCGCAAAACAAATGCATGACTCACACCAGATGTAGGCAACTGGAAACCATTTTTTTGACAACATTTTTTGCTTAGCACCCTGACTCAGTTTTTTGCTAAAAATAGTGATGCAAGGCAGGAGATATACAAAAGAGCACACATGTTTTAGTTGATTGCATGTGTGACAAGAGTTGCCTACACAACTCTCACACTATTTTGCTAAAAACAGGAATGCTTGTAAGAAATATATCTACTTCAACCCAACCTAATTGCTTTGCATTTACGACAACAGTTGCTACAGATCTTAAGAAATTTACAGCATCAATAAGCAGCCAACAACATCAATAAGCAGCCACTAGTTGCCTACCATCCACACTAGTTTGTCTCAAGAATGAGAAAATTGTGTAACTAGTTTTTTTGGCACTACTTTTATTTTTGGTTGCCTACATTATGTGAATCAATAAAACAGCGAATCCAATCTTTTTTCTATTTTTTTGCATGGCAATCAAACTATTTCCTCCTACCATCATTCACTTGTAGTTAAGTTGCAGTTATGAAGGTTCTTTAGAAACAACTTCTCTTTTGGGGGGATGCCTTGGTGTGATCGTAAATATTTAGTCAAGGAAGGTTTGTCAATCAATGGATGGTTATGCTCAACAATGAAATAAGAGAATTCCCAACGACCATCATTGAATTTTACTATCATCTTGGCTTTGCAACCAGTCTATATTATCTTTTCTCTTTTCCTTTTCTTCCCTTTCTTCTTTTTCTCAGTAGCATCATCGGCAAACACAATGGCATTTTCTTCCTCCTCATCATCATTCCCATCTTCACAAGGATCTTCTAGCATATCAACGTTAGGTGCAATCACAGTACCGTGGTCATCGTTCTTGGGTTTCTGAAACTTGTTGCAAACAAATTGGTACTTATCTATTTCGCCAGTAATAGTATTCCTTCTGGAAGTATTCATCTTGATTGAAAAACCCAAATGCTGAGCATAAGCATTATAGTGCTCTCTTGCACCTAGCAAAGTGTCAAACCTTGTACCCAATGAAGGCTCCTTTGGCTGAGATCATGCTTCATCATCGTTATCAGCATCTCCCCATGCACCCTCGCACGCAGCAGTCCCCCCTGTTGCTCCCTGGTAACCCACAAGTGTAGGGGATCGCAACAGCTTTCGAGGGTAGAGTATTCAACCCAAATTTAATGATTCGACACAAGGGGAGCCAAAGAATATTCTTAAGTATTAGCAGTTGAGTTATCGATTCAACCACACCTAGATAACTTAGTATCTGTAGCAAAGTATTTAGTAGCAAAGTAGTATGATAGCAATGGTAACGATAGCAAAGGTAATATTTTTTGGGTTTTGTAGTGATTGTAACAATAGCAACAGAAAAGTAAATAAGCGAAGCACAAAGTGTGAAAAGCTCTTATGCAATGGATCAGTGATGGATAATTATGTCGGATGCGATTCCTCATGTAATAGCTATAACCTAGGGTGACACAGAACTAGCTCCAGTTCATCAATGTAATGTAGGCATGTATTCCGAATATAGTCATATGTGCTTATGGAAAAGAACTTGCATGACATCTTTTGTCCTACCTTCCCGTGGCAGCGGGGTCCTAGCGGAAACTAAGGGATATTAAGGCCTCCTTTTAATAGAGAATGACCGGACCAAAGCATTAACACATAGTGAATACATGAACTCCTTGAACTGCGGTCATCACCGAGAAGTATCCCGATTATTGTCACTTCGGGGTTGTCGAATCAGAACACATAATAGGTGACTATAGACTTGCAAGATAGGATTAAGAACACACATATATTCATGAAAACATAATAGGTTCAGATCTGAAATCATGGCACTCGGGCCCTAGTGACAAGCATTAAGCATAGCAAAGTCATAACAACATCAATCTCAGAACATAGTGGATACTAGGGATCAAACCCTAACAAAACTAACTTGATTACATGGTAAATCTCATCCAACACATCACCGTCCAGCAAGCCTATGATGGAATTACTCACGCACAGCGGTGAGCATCATGAAATTGGTGATGGAGGATGGTTGATGATGACGATGGCAACGAATCCCCCTCTCCGGAGCCTCGAACGAACTCCAGATCAGCCCTCCCGAGAGAGTTAGGGCTTGGCGGCGGCTCCGTATCGTAAAACGCGATGAAACTTCCTCTCTGATTTTTTTCTCCGTGAGACGGAATATATGGAGTTGGAGCTGAGGTCGGCGGAGCTGCAGGGGGCCCATGAGACAGGGGGCGCGCCCAGAGGGGGTGGGCGCGCCCACCACCCTCGTGGACAGGGTGTGGGCCCCCTGGTCTTCATCTTTTGCCAGTATTTTTTATATTTTCTGAAACTTGTCTCCGAGAATTTTCAGGTCATTCCGAGAACTTTCTTTTCTACACATAAAACAACATCATGGCAGTTCTGCTGAAAACAACGTCAGTCCAAGTTAGTTTCATTCAAATCATGCAAGTTAGAGTCCAAAACAAGGGCAAAAGTGTTTGGAAAAGTAGATACGTTGGAGGCGTATCACTCCCAAAGTGTATGTGTCATCAAGTGTGTGCTCTTCTGTGGGCATTGCTTGCATTCCAGAGTCAGCAACATTCTGTGCGATAGGAGTGTTTGGAGATTCGGCCACAAACTCATTGACATTGTTCAGTGGCGGGGCCCTTTGCGCAGAAGGTTGTGTGCAGTACATGGGTTCAACGTTGTCCACTCCACATTTGGTGGCAAGTCATAATTAAGGTCATCTGGCAATTTGTTAAGGTCAAACACCCCCTGCATAATTGGTAAAACAAATCAAATAAACACACAAGTTAGAAGAGAGAAGCAACTACTGGACTCATATGTAGGAATAATACATCAACAATTAGGCAAAAAAATCAATCAACACACAATGTATACTTTTCATAGTCATACACACCAATCAATACAACATAATCTGTCATGACAAATAACTGTCATGTGTTTTTTTTCAGGTGGAGAAATCAGGGTCAGGGGAAAAGAACAGTAGACGATGTGGTGTACTCTTTTCTTCTCATGGAGTGGAGGTGTTATCAGAAGCAAATGACATGACAATTCCAGTGCTTTTTTTAGTTTACAAATGTACTTTTGGAAAAATGTTGGAAGATCTGTAGTAGTACCAGTACTGAAAGACTTGGTGTCTGCCTCTTTTTTCCAAATTATGCACCAGTATTGTTTTTCTATTTTTTGCGATGGTTCATCCCAGATGTTGCCATTGTCATGAGCATAAGCATGCCATGGTTTCTGCCTCTTGTTTTCCCCATTTTATTCATTTTTCAGGCTATTAGAGGTGGTTGGTTGAAGCAGCATTAGCCGGCACCTGGGCTGAACTTGGCCGAAATCAACCACAAGCTCAAGGTAATGTTATCACAATTTTAATTCATAGCATTTTCCAATACCCGTTTATAGTTGCAGAAAAAACACATCAACTTTGCCTAAGCTTGGACAAGCTGAAAATAGTTGCTTTACCATGCATATTTTACTCTCGCCAAAGATGAACTCATAATTGTGCACCACATACACAGTAGTTTTTTTTTGCAGTTCCTGGGGTTGTGTTTTCTATCAAGCAGATGTTAGGCAACTTATTATTCTTTTTACCTAGGCAACTTGCCAGCCAAATGTTAGGCAACTAAGTCTCTTTGTTTAGGCAACTTGCCAGCCAGATGTTAGGCAACTTGTTCTCTTTATTTTAGATTTCACAAGGATTGAAAAATGTTGAAACATTGCAGTAGTAGTAGTACTGAAAGAGATGTGTGTTATTTTTTGTCAAATTATGTGTCAGAACTGCTTTGAAATGGTGTTACTTTATCACAGTTTTTTGTCATGAGCACAAACGCCCCAGGGGTTTACCTCTTTTTTGTTCCCATTTTTATTAATTTTTGTAGGTTTTTGGGTGTGGTGTGTTGGCGGTGCACAAGGTGGTACACAGGACGAACTTGTTAGAAATCCACCACAAGCTCAACGGTAATGTATTCACAATTCTTTTCATAGCAATTTCGAATCGTTGTCCATAGTTGAAAAACCATCTTATACATGCACACAACATACTTGGTTACCTACAAGTTTTCATAACGGTTGGTATAGACTTTAATAAATCATAGTATAGACAATCAAGAAATAGTTGCTTACCAGCCACACTACTTTTGCCTAACTTGAACATATGGTTGCCCAACACTCATATAGTAGTTTCTGTTGCTAAGGGTAAATTTATTGTTCTAACACATTTTAGTCGCCTACATTTTTCACAACAGTTGCTCACAGATATGTGTCTCACCACCTGCCATTGTTATGCTCATAACAGAGATGCCAGTAGCCAGAAATCTTACTATATTTGTACAGTTAAGTTGCCTTAAATTTTGACAACAGTTGCTACAAATATATCCATAACATTAAGAAACAACCAACAGTTGCCTACACTATGAACTGTTTTTTGCCTAATCATGACGATATTGTTGCTTACGATCTAGATTACTTTGGGCCTACTAATGACAATCTCCAGAGAAGGCTAATCTGTTCCTAATCTGTTTGCCTAATTTTTTGCACAGCATGGTTACCAGAGAAGGCTCATATTTGGACAGCATGGTAGGTGGAGAACCACCTTCAAGAAGAACAGGGGAAAAACGTACCTCCTTCCTCTCCTGGATCACAACAGCTCTTTTTTTTTAGTTTAGTTCTGCTTCTGGAAGCAGATCTCCAAGCTCTAATGGTTCAGATCCATGGCGATTTTGATCCTCGTAGCTTTCCTTGGAGGAAAAGAAGAAGAGAGAGGGGGAGGGGTAGGTGGGAGAGAAGGATGAAGGGGTCAGGTCATGTGGGGGAGGAAGCACGTGATTGAGAGAGGGGGAGGTGGGGATAAAGCAGCTGGGAGGGACCAGGTCAGCATCCAGTCGCGGCAACCAACGCCGGTGGGCGATGGAACGCGGGCTGGGGCCCTGTCCTTCCTTTTTTGTACGGCGGGAAAAAGCTTACCAAATCTGGCTGGTTGCCAGGGATGCCTACCGAGCACTCAGTTGCTCCCTAGACGCGTCCCTCAATTATTAGGCACACAAAGACACGGAATTGTTGGAGAGGAACTGCACCACTCTACACCAAGAAATCTCTCACAGTCACGGGCAAACATTCCTCTAGAAAACATGGCCTCTCCCTGAAATGGTCATAGTATGGCATAATGCCTCTGCGTTGCTGCAGATTTGAAAAATGACAATATATAAACTTGCACAATTATATTAAAAAGTGTTATAGTGTCATGTGTGCCGGATTATATATATACTAAATCCATGCTTCAGAAGTCCAGATTCGTTTTCTGAAGAGCAGCACGGAAACAAAACAGGTGAACCTGCACACTACTCGACATTCTCACTTCCGATTCGTCGACGACCGCTTTTGCGCTTGCTTCTTTCCAAGGGGGAATGCTCCCCCGGAGAGAGGCAACCAATAAGGCCTCATTTGGTTGTAAGGGATCCCGGGGGATCCCTGTGTTTTTCCCGGGTGGGTACACTACAGGCCAAGTTCGCCCTAGGGACCCCATTTGGTAGCATGTGAGGCGGGGAGATCCCTGGCCTTTCCGCCGCCCATCCCCGGAATAGATTTCCCGATGTCGATAGGTCGGGGAGTAAATCATCGACTCGCTCTCCCTTGCGACCAGTCACGACAGCCTCCGCCTCCAGGCTCCATCTCCGTGCAATGACCGGACACCGCCCCCCGCACCCTCCTTCAAGAGAACCGCCCCTCCTTCCCTCTGTACATGATCTCCTCCCCTCTGCCCTCTCGTCCAAACTGTGGAGGAGATCTCCCCGTGGTGGGAGGGGATCCCAGATGACCATGCGAATCTCCCCAAGGGGGATTACAACCCTGGGATACTTCCCCATTAGAACCAAACAAGGCCTAATAGTTCAATAGTATACTCGTCGGTTCTTCATCTGAATGTCCTAGTTGGAAGTAAATGTAGAACCCTTTTTTTGGCGGTTAGCCTTCTACCACCTATAGGTTTTGCATCCGGATCAACCTTGGTCCATGAGCATTCCGGTGTTTGAAGACATCGGGTGTTGTCAAGCTGCACCCTTTTTTTGCTTGTAATTGATTGTGTTCTCCATCTGCTATCTTCCCGTGCCTTGTACAAAAGAATGTCATTACCTTTTTTTCGCAGTGCTTAGTACCTTCTCAGTATATTTAGCAACGACTAGACGCCCTGTTACAATTGGCTTACTTAAGGATTTCAAGCTAATCAAATGTGTTTTATTTTATTTTAGAGAAAAGGCGCTGACCGAGCCCGAGAAGAGCTTGAACCTAGCCTGACTTTGAATTAACAAAACCATCAACCGGCGATGATTACAAGGGCACCACATTACAAAGGGGATGAATGCAAAGCAAAGCGGAAAGAACATACAAGATGCTAGGCAGAACAGCACAATGGCAACAACCAGAGCCAAGCACACATCACCGTTACCGACGACCAGCACTACGCCTACACCAATTAGCCAACTGAGAGCACGGGGGGAGGGACATGCCGTGCAAGCATTGAGCGCCGGCTACATGCACAACCAAACTTGGGCAACACTTGAGTTGTCTCCACCGTCCCAAAGGGCCACTAGTTGGTGTAGGCGTTTGCATAGATCAAAATACTTAGGATTTCCTCCTAAAAATTTGCAGGTAGTGTTTTGGTGTGACAATGATCACATATTTTTTTCAACTTTTTTGACATTTGGAAAAAACATTTTTGATGGGCGGGAGCATATGCTCCCAAGAGTCGAATTGGATTTCCACCGGTCCCCGTAACTTTTTTTAAAAAGCAATCAGGTCCCTATAACTTAAAAAACATGCAAGTACTTGTTTGTTTTTAAAAAGGCAATCGAGTCCCCGATAGTTTTTTTAAACAACAATCTGGTCCTGTTAGTTTAAAAAAATCATGCCCTTGTGCGCCGGCCATGGTGGTGGCCCGTCGTGGCTGCTACGGCCTTGGCTGCGTCGGTCGTGGAGGTGGCCCGTCGTGGTTGCCCGTAGGGCGTGGTGTTGCCCGTCGCTGATGCTACTATGTGCACTATTGCTAATGCTTGCCGCATGGCGTCGCCAGCCGCTGTTGTTTGTCGCTACCGCTACTGTTGTTGTTGCCCGCTACCGCTTACCGCCGCCCGCTTCTGCTACGTGCACTGATATTGTTGTTTGCCGATGCTTGCGCCTTCGTTGTTGCTTGCTACTACCCACTAACGCTGATGCACGCTGTGCTTGGCGCCTCCCACTGCCACTGCGTGCATTGTTGTTGTTGCTTGTCGCTGCCCATTGCAACTACTGTTGCGCCAGCCTTGTTGGACGGGCATGGTGCTACCGGCCGTGACGGTCGTTTGCGCGCCACCATTTTCCTGAGCCATGGACCCCACAGGTGAACCAGTCTATCAGTTTCGTGCTTAGTCATGGATCAATTCCGGATCAATGTGATTTGTTACTCACTTGTCGCAAAGTTGGTGATTATTTGTGATTTTTGACAAAAACGGTGGCAACCTATTACCCTAGTCATAAATATGGTGGTTCTGAGCAATTTACTCAGTGGGATCCAATACCACTTACATCCATAGAAGATTAGGGCATCTCCAATAGGTGCCCTCTTTTTAGGGCACCAGAAACTGATTGGGGCAAATTTTACAACACGAAAAAAAAAATGCTTTTTAGGCACTAAAATACGTCCAACCCAAGATGTGCCTTAAAATAGGGCACATCCAAACATACAACCAATTTTTTTTGAAAGAACATTGCATAGATTATTTTAAACATTAAAACATCAAAACATTACAACGAATTAAACCCTAAACATAAAGTTCATCTTACTACTTGATCACCCTAAGACATAAAGATTACTACTGTTTCATCATCTATAAAACATAAAAGATTCTAACCGTCATACATATAGTCGGTGTCGACGGAGTTCCAAAGCGACATGGTCTCCTCCTTGGAGGAGTTCAACACCTCCTCCTACTCCGATTCGAGGTTGATCAACATGGAGGGGCTAGCCTCGTCCTCCTTCATCTTCTTCTCATGGTCATGCTTCTAGAAGGAATTGACCCATGGAAAGGATGTTCCACCGGTCGAAGTTACGTGAAGATTTATCAACGGCTATTGGAGTACCTTAATATAAATCAGAGATCCAATCAAAGGAAAAATTGTCCTTGCATATGAGATGACAATCAAGCGTGTTATAAAATGATCATCATGAAATATAACTGAAGTGGCCACTTCGTGACCCGGGTTGGGATGTTGCTTCTATAGATGGATCTTTTGATGCAATGACCAGAGATGGTGTTGTGTGAGTAACCGTCCAAAATAATATGAAACAAGATGTAGTGTGCGCCTTTAGACATCGTCCTAGGTCTGTTGATGATATTAAAGCTGAGCTATTGGCAATCAAAGAGAGCATACTGGTAGCAAAACCCTATACACCCCTGCCGTTGGTGTTACAAATTGATAGTGCTAAAGCTATAGTGGCACTGTCGGGCAACAGTTTGGATCGGTCCAGCCTCATCCACCTTGTGGAGGAAATGAAGGTACTAGTCAGAAGAGATCAGGAACTTGATCTAGTAAGGATTGGTCATACTCAAAATAGCTTGCAGCTTTCTTAGCTAAACTTTCGAGGAGGGAGCATCTAACCGACTTGTGGTTACACGACTCCCTAGTGTTGTTGTTTTATTAGCTGCAGATTGCAACCCTATTACTAATCAGTAAAATTCTCGGTTTTCAACGGAATAAAGTGTCATCTACATTTGTTGTGAGTTATAATGGAGTTAAATCCAATGGAGGGATTAAAAAATCCAACGTGGGCTCTCGGTTCATTTTTAAAAAAGTTTGGCCAGGTGTATAGATTTTTTTTGATGAAGTGCAAAAGTTGCATCAACGAACTTGGAGGCAACTTTTTTGAAATATGCATTACATTTTCCCTCCCGAGTGATGTTCCAATTTCAAAAATTGAGGAAGTACAAAAGTTGCATCAATGAACCTAGAGCCAACTTTATAATTTTATTGAACATCATAGTGCCATTTATGAATTACATATTGGTAACAAAAATATATGACAAAATAGAAGTGAAAGATAAACTTAAGGCTGGCATGGATACGATAAACTTGATAGTGTCATGAAAATACATGACAGAACATACAGGAATCGGCCTAATGGTGAGAACATCTACCCTCAAAGAAAAAAGCAGCCAACAATGAACTTGGAATAACAAGACTTAATGGTGACATGAGTATATACGAAAAAACAGACATGAAAAAGAGAGACTCTAGGGCGACATGACATGGTATGGAAAAAGAGACTTAAAGGTGACATTACAAGATATGAGAATATATATATATATATATATGAATTTTTTTAATGGCAGCATCAAAAGATATGACAAAATAGACATAGGTGGTTGGAGAAGGAGAAAACTTTTTTCAGGTGGGTCAATCCAGTCAAAGTTGAGCGTGATGGAGTGACATGTTTGGACTTTTTTTTGCATGATTGTTTGGACGATAGTTGTCCAGGCTATTAGTAGTGTTGATGGAGGTAGAAAAAATAATTTATGATCCTATATACATGGATTGATTTATTTTCTACAATTTATATGTATATGCAGGATGTCATGATGAAAAGAAAGGATATCACCTGCCATAGCAACAAAAAAGGGGGAAAAGTTGGAGGATTGGATCCATAAACCATGGAAACATCTGCTCTCAAAGTGGAAGAAAACGAGAACACCAACGCTGACAACAAAAACTAGGAAAAGGAAGTATAGGAAAAGATAAGCTTGACAGTGGCATGTTAAAAATATGACAAAATAGATAGGTGAAACCCGAATGGTAAAAACTAAAAACCTCTCAAGGAGGAAAAGAACGAATGATGACAACAATAACAATAAAAACATGACTCTAAGGGTTTCATGGAAAGATATAGAAAAAGGAACTTCATAGTGAAAAGAAAAGATATGAGAAAATAGATAGTTAAAAGGAAATTCAACATTAGCATGAGAAGATATAGAGGAAAAGACCAGCGGCGAAAAATAAATTTGGAGATGCGGGGGATCGAACCCCGTGCCTCCCGCATGCAAAGCGGGCGCTCTACCATTTGAGCTACATCCCCATTGCTTGTTCCTTTGATCAGAATGTTCGAACCATAATTTACTGCTACAAAGCGATGGGCCAGCCTGCGATTCAGGAGTACCGGCCGACTTCTTGACGGCCCGTGGCATCCTGAAAAACTGCCGACCACCCAGCCAGGAGAGGGTTCAGCGGGGTTGGAAAGATTTTAGTCCCACCTCGGCAGCAGGGGGCGAGCGAGTGGAGGCAAGGTGCTTAAAGAGGGGACGGGGTGCGCCGTTGAAGAGCATGATCCTTCAGGCAGCAAAAGGGAAATGAGGAGTGGTACAGGCTCGCTTAATTATGCGAGAGGGGTGCCCGTCCCAATAATCTACAGTCCATATCGAGTGCTCTCTCGTACACGCAAGCGGCCGCACTAGCTCAAGGCCAGGGTCCCCTAAATTATTGCGCCAAAGACACGGAATTGTTGGAGAGGAACTGCGCCACTCTACGCCAAGAAATCTCTCGCATGCAAACATTCTTCTCCATCAGAAGAAAATGGTCATAGTTATATTAAAAAAAACAACAATATATAAACTTACATCATTATATTAAAAACATTATATTGTCATGTGTGCCGGATTACTTGATATTCTCGCTTCCGCTTCGTCGACAACTGCTTTCACGTTCTTCTTTCCAAGGCGGAATGCTCCCCCATGAAGAGAGGCAGACAATAATATTTCAACAGTATACTCGCCCGTTCTTCATCCCGAATGTTCCGTATCCAACATGTGGTGGCTCGAAAGCATGAAGCAAACAAATAACCCTTCTTCTGGCGACCGGCGGTCAACCATCTACCACCTCTAGGTTTTGCATCCGGGTCAACCTTGGTCCATGAGCATTCCGGTGTTTGAAGACACCGGGTGTTGTCAAGTTGCACTTTTTTTTCCTGCTTGTAATTGATTGTGTCCTCCGTCTGCTATCTTCTTGTATCTGTCCGACCGTTTATGGCTTTGCCTTCTATTTAAAAGGGCGTGAGCTCAACTTTAGTGCCGACTGGCATATTTGTAGAAGTAAGATAATTGCAATATAAGTTTTGTCAGTTACATTTTTTGGAAGGTGTAGTTCTCAAAGAATAATAAAGAAAATGCAAGGAAGTAAAGGACCAATTTTCATTTCACTGCAAATTCAATGTAAATACTTTTTTTTGTTTGTGAATGTAACAAAAGAAGTTACTTGTTGGTATACTAGCAGTACTATTATGAATTACATTTTGTGTTTTGAAGTCTTCTAGTTTCTATAGGGTTCACCAAGTAATAAATTCTCTAATTTTCTCTTTACTTTTCTCAAAATTGTACGGCTTATAAATCCATGTGCCACGTGCCATGCACGGTATGATTTATCCGATGAAGGTACATATCGACCATACCTGTAGCGCTAACTAATTCGTCGAGCGCCTACCCTAGTCCCCGGGCCCCAACAAGACTCCTCACGGCGAATGCTCACCTTCTTCCTTAATTTTCAAGAGGACGAATCCGAGTAGTTTTTTTTTTTTTTTTTTTTTTTTTTTTTTTTGCGGGGGGAAACCGAATGGAGTTGTGGCAAAAAGAGATGCCAAAGTGGCAACCATGTCACAGAAGAATGCCATTACCTTTTTTTGTCAGTACTTAGTAGTACCTTCTCACTATATTTAGCAACGACTAGACACCCGCTTACAATTGGCTTACGTAGCTAGCAGTAGCTCTGTTATTCGGCTCCAGTTAGCATTTCAATCCTCCTCCCTTTTGCTCTGTTTCTTATGAATGTACATTTATTCTTGAGCAAGCTGCTCGCATACCACACATGCTAAATTCGATTAAACAAACAAATTTAATTAATTAAACAGAGAGTTATTACTACATCTCTTGTCTTTCTTCACCTCTCTGCGCTCACTGAAAACTCTAATTAGGTTGCCACAAACTTTCACACACGTCCATGGACGTTCCCAAGCAATGAAGCAATATGTCCACATCCACGGTGTTGAACCCATCTCATTTCTCGATGAATCCGGTCATCCTGAGGACGAGGTTCCTGATGTTGCGGAGGTCCCGCCCTTTGAGCGTCCTCCCTTTCCCGCTGCACATGGAGTAGGCCGCCGTCGACCTTCCGGCGAGCCTCCGGCGTCGCTCAGCCAGGACGTGCGGCGGCACGTTCCTCTTTGCGTCGTTGGTGCATCGAACGTCGCCATCGCTGCAGTCGTCGTTGCCGCTGCCGCTCCCGTCCGACGTGGTCCAGGAGCGTGACCGCCGCTTCCGGTGAGGCACGAGGACCGGGGCAGACAGCTCCGGCGAGGATAGCTTTGCCATGTCTCCGTCGACGTTGATGACGCTGTCGTCGTGGCCGCCGTCGCGGCGGTGGTCGGAGTTGTTCTGTGGCCAGAGGACGTCGGCTTCTTGGAGTTCCTGATCCATGGCCTCCCCGGCCGTGTGTCCGGGAAGGCAAGGGCTGGGGCTGCCATGGCGAGGGGGATATATAGCGAGCGGAGGTAGGTGTGCTGTGGAAGGAAGAAGGAGAAGCTGGCGTGTGTTGGTGAGCAAGCAGACTTCCTTGGGGAGTTGGCAACTGGATCGGAGGAGTAGTGGCGGGTTAGGACAAACTTTGCTAGCTGTGGCTGTGGCCGTGAAGGAAGGGGTTGAGTTGGAGTGCGGTGCACCCTATCCTCGGCTGCCACGTGGACCGTGCACCGCCGGGCCGGCTGATGCAGATGTGCACGCTCGCTCTAGCCCTCCGAGCCACGGAGAAAATCGTGTACGTATGCACGTATTGGTACGTATATTGTTGTGCGGATTTGGATGTATAGTACAGTAAGAACGTGCGTGGAGGAGATGAGCTTTAGTGTGGAACTCTCCCATGTAAACTTGCTTCGTTTGACCGATGACTGGATTTTCACACGGCAAGAAAAGTAGGTTCAAAACTTGGTGCTAATCTCATTAACCGATACTGACAAACTGGTAGTACTAGCAACAAGTTTTTTGGGCACTCTGATAACATTCGTTGAGCGCACAAGGAAATTTAATTTTGAGAAATTTATGCACGTGTTTGTGCCCCAAACCATAGGACGACCTAGTACGTGTCATCCTTCGATGAAGCCGGTCATCCGCAGCACGGAGTTGCGCAGGTGGCGCAGGTCGCGCGCCCGCTTGCCGTGCCTTGCCACCCCCGACCGCAGCAGCGTGTACGCCGCGGCGGCCTCCCCGTCGGACAGCCGCCTGCCGGAGACCAGCAGGTGCGGCGGCACCATGATCTTGCCGCCGCCGCCGTCCTTCTCCATCAAGTCGTCTTGATGATCAGTACCGTCTTTCCACCGTAGCAACAGCACGGCGGCCCTGCTGGGGGGAACGTCCACCGGCCGAGACCCTGCCGCGCGCCGCTGCCACGACGTGGCCGGGCTCTGCACGCTCGGCAGTGGCTTGTGGTCATCGTCGGCGTGGGCGTGGCCGGCGTAGTACTCCGGCCAGAGCACCTCGAACTCGTCGAGCTCTTCCATTGATTAACTATTTAACTGTGACCAAAGTAGGATCGGACGAGGTGGCGGCTGGCACTGGCGAGAGCCAGGAGGAGGCGTGCCCAGAGCTGCGACGGAGCAGTGCTCGAGACGCGGCGCTATATATCCGCGGGGTGAACGGATAGTATTCCGTCCCACCGCGTCTGGTCGATCGCGACGGCGGCCGGGCGCTCGCTCGACAGAGCCCGCACGTCTGGTGGTATGGAGACGGTGGGGGAGAGGTGTGGATCCCGTTGGCGCCGTCCCGCCGCGGGCTCCGGACGCGGCGCCGGGATCACACACGCGCTTCTCCCTCTGGGGCACGCAACGTGCATCCATGCCGTGTTCGCGGCGTCACTGGGCACCCGCGCGTATGTGCATGCGTTGGCTAGGACGTGACACATTTTGTTATGAGAAGGTGCGCGCTAGGCGCCGGCCGGTCGCGCGCGGTCCGTCAGATCAACCAACTGCTGACCGTCGGATTTATCCTTTCGCCCCTTACTTCATCTTCCCCGACGCGGTTTTTGCATGAACAGGAGGTATAAAAACGGTGGTTGAACCAGTGTCACACACAAAAATAGAAAAATAACCTGTGTCAAAGGAAATTCAAACCCAGGATGCTAGATATAGGTGCGTAAGTTGCACCTTTGACCCAATAACCATCTTGACTGGCCAACTCTCTTTTCAATTTTATGTAAATGATTGTATTTTACATCTATTTAGTACTCCCTCCATTCCTCAATATAGGATGTATAATTTTTGGCACGGAAATTAAAGAACGCAAGTGAAGAAAAAATTTCACAAGTTTTGGGCGATATTACACCTGACTAATTGGCATGAGAAAATATAGGAGATTGCCTAATATAAGAAAATGTAATCAAATCCCTGAAAAAATTATCCAAACGAGTGGTGCAACATAATACACTTTATATTTCAGGTTTTTTTCTCAAAAATCTATACACCTTATATCAAGGAACGGAGGGAGTATTACACTAATACACAAAACGTATTATTTATGGAATAAAAAACAACACATTGAACCAGTGAACCGACGGTCCGACCGGTAAATCCTAAACCGACAGCCTCGCCGGTTCAATCATCGGTTTGGGTTTTTGAAACTATGCTCGTGGTCACCATTCCAACAAAAAAAAAGACCAACTCAAGGGCTAACAGTGATGCATGGTGGTTGCAGCATTCTCATGCCCCCTCGCCGTTGGCTCGCTCACTAATTCTAGCAATAACATTTTCCGGTTCCAGCAAATTAGATCACTGGTTGCATCTCCTCGGTCGACCGTCTTAGTACAGTTGGAAATATGCCCTAGAAGCAATAATAAAATGGTTATTATTATATTTTCTTGTTCATGATAATTGTCTATTGTTCATGCTATAATTGTATTGACCGGAAACCGTAATACATGTGTGAATACATAGACCACAACATGTCCCTAGTGAGCCTCTAGTTGACTAGCTCGTTGATCAACAGATGGTCATGGTTTCCTGACTATGGACATTGGATGTCATTGATAACGGGATCACATCATTAGGAGAATGATGTGATGGACAAGACCCAATCCTAAGCATAGCACAAGATCATGTAGTTCGTTTGCTAAAGCTTTTCTAATGTCAAGTATCATTTCCTTAGACCATGAGATTGTGCAACTCCCGGATACCGTAGGAATGCTTTGGGTGTAACAAACGTCACAACATACTTGATGGCTATAAAGATGCACTACAGGTATTTCCGAAAGTGTCTGTTGGGCTGGCACGAATCGAGACTCGGATTTGTCACTTCGTATGATGGAGAGGTATCTCTGGGCCCTCTCGGTAGTGCATCATCATAATGAGCTCAATATGACTAAGTAGTTGGTCACGTGATCATGCATTACGGCACGAGTAAAGTGACTTGCCGGTAACTAGATTGAACGAGGTATTGGGATACCGATGATCGAATCTCGGGCAATAAAGTACCGATTGACAAAGGGAATTGTATACGGGATTGCTTGAATCCTCGACATCGTGGTTCATCCGATGAGATCATCATGGAACATGTGGGAGCCAACATGTGTATCCAGATCCCGGCGTTGGTTATTGGCCGGAGAGCTGTCTAGGTCATGTCTGCATGATTCCCGAACCCGTAGGGTCTACACACTTAAGGTTTGGTGATGCTAGAGTTGTTATGGGAAATAGTATGTGGTTACCGAATGTTGTTCGGAGTCCCGGATAAGATCCCATACGTCACGAGGAGTTCCGGAATGGTCCGGAGGTGAAGATTTATATATGGGAAGTCATCATACGGTCACCGGAAGTATTCGGGGTTTTGCCGGTATTTTACCGGGACCACCAAAGGGGTTCCGGGGTCCACCTGCCCAGAGGGTCCTATGGGCTGTATGTGGAAGGGAACCAACCCCTAAGTGGGCTGGGTGCCATCCCCTCCTAGGGCCCATGCGCCTAGGGTTGGGGGGAAGCCCTAAAGGGGGCGCCCCCCTAGGCTTTGGGGGCAAGCACCCTCCCCTTGGCTGCCGCCCTCCCTCTAGATCTCATCTAGAGGGGCCGCCCCCCTTCCCCCTTTGCCCTATAAATAGAGAGGTGGAGGGAGGGCAGCAGCACCTCATCCAAGGCGCAACCCTCCCCCTCTCCAACACCCCCTCCTCATCCGTTTGAACTTGGCGAAGCCCTGCCGGAGAACCGCTGCTCCTCCACCACCACGCCGTCGTGCTGCCGGAGTTCTTCCCCAACTTCTCCTTCCCCCTTGCTAGATCAAGAAGGAGGAGACGTCCCCATGCTGCATGTGTGTTGAACGCGGAGGCGCCGTTGTTCGGCGCTTAGATCAGAATCGACCGCGATCTGAATCGCTGCGAGTACGACTCCTTCATCCACATTCATGCAACACTTCCGTTTCATGATCTTGAAGGGTATGAAGATGCACTCCCCTATATCTCGTTGCTAGTCTCTCCATAGATTGATCTTGGTGATGCGTAGAAAAAATTTAATTTCTGCAATGATCTCCTACAGTGGCATCATTTGCTAGGTCTATGCGTAGTTTCTATGCACGAGTAGAACACAAGTTGTTATGGGCATCGATTTTGTCAATTTACTTGCCATTACTAGTCTTATCTTGATTCGGCTGCATCATGGAATGAAGCGGCCCGGACCGACCTTACACGTACGCTTACGTGAGACAGGTTCCACTGACTGACATGCACTAGTTGCATAAGGTGGCTAGCGGGTGTGTGTCTCTCCCACTTTAGTCAGATCGGATTCGATGAAAAGGGTCCTTATGAAGGGTAAATAGCAATTGGCATATCACGTTGTGGTTTTGGCATAGGTAAGAAATGTTCTTGCTAGAAACCTATAGCAGCCACGTAAAAACTTGCAACAACAATTAGAGGACGTCTAACTTGTTCTTGCAGCATATGCCGTGTGATGTGATATGGCCAAAAGGATGTGATGAATGATGTATATGTGATGTATGCGATTGATCATGTTCTTGTAATAGGAATCACGACTTGCATGTCGATGAGTATGACAACCGGCAGGAGCCATAGGAGTTGTCTTAATTTATTGTATGACCTACGTGTCATTGAATAACGCCATGTAATTACTTTACTTTATTGCTAAACTGTTAGCCATAGTAGTAGAAGTAATAGTTGGCAAGACAACTTCATGAAGACATGATGATGGAGATCATGATGATGGAGATCATGGTGTCATGCCGGTGACGATGATGATCATGGCGCCCCGAAGATGGAGATCAAAAGGAGCAAAATGATATTGGCCATATCATGTCACTATTTAATTGCATGTGATGTTTATCATGTTTTTACATCTTATTTTCTTAGAACGACGGTAGCATAAATAAGAAGATCCCTCATAAAATTTCAAGAAAGCGTTCCCCCTAACTATGCACCGTTGCGAAAGTTCGTTGTTTCGAAGCACCACGTGATGATCGGGTGTGATAGATTCTAACGTTCGCATACAACGGGTGTAAGCTAGATTTACACATGCGAAACACTTAGGTTGACTTGACAAGCCTAACATGTACAGACATGGCCTCGGAACACAAGAGACCGAAAGGTCGAACATGAGTCGTATAGTAGATACGATCAACATGAAGATGTTCACGATGATGACTAGTCCGTCTCACATGATGGTCGGACATGGCCTAGTTGACTCGGATCATGTATAGCTTAGATGACTAGAGGGATGTCTGTCTGAGTGGGAGTTCATTAAATAATTTGATTAGATGGACTTAATTATCATGAACTTAGTCTAAAAATCTTTGCAATATATCTTGTAGATCAAACGACCCACGCTGCCCTCAACTTCAATGCGTTCCTAGAGAAAACCAAGATGGAAGATGATGGTAGCAAGTATACGGACTGGGTCCGTAACTTGAGGATCATCCTCATAGCTGCCAAGAAGCATATGTCCTTGATGCACCGCTAGGTGAAGCACCTGTTTTCCCAGCAACTCAAGACGTTATGAACGCCTGGCAGTCGCGTAGTGATGATTACTCCCTGGTTCAGTGCGGCATGCTTTACAGCTTAGAATCAGGGCTCCAAAAGCATTTTGAGCAGCATGGAGCATATGAGATGTTCCAAGAGCTGAAAATGGTTTTCCAAGCTCATGCCCGAGTCGAGAGATATGAAGTCTCCAACAAGTTCTACAGTTGTAAGATGGAGGAGAATAGTTCTGTCAGCGAGCACATACTCAAAATGTCTGGGTTGCACAACTGCTTGTCTCAGCTGGGAGTTAATCTCCCGGATGACACGGTCATTGACAAAATCCTTCAGTCGCTTCCACCTAGCTACAAGAGCTTTGTGATGAATTTCAATATGCAGGGGATGGTGAAAACCATTCCTGAGGTATTTTCAATGCTGAAATCAACGGAGGTGGAAATCAAAAAGGAACATCAAGTGTTGATGGTCAATAAAACCACTAGTTTCAAGAAAGGCAAGGGTAAGAAGAACTTCAAGAAGGACGGAAAGGGAGTTGCCGTGCCCGGTAAGCCAGTTGCCGGGAAGAAGCCAAAGCATGGCCCCAAACCTAAGACTGAGTGCTTTTATTGCAAGGGAAACAATCACTAGAAGCGGAACTGCCCCAAGTACTTAGCGGACAAGAAGGCCGGCAACACCAAAGGTATATGTGATATACATGTTATTGATGTGTACCTTACCAGTACTCGTAGTAGCTCCTGGGTATTTGATACCGGTGCGATTGCTCATATTTGTAACTCAAAACAGGAGTTGCGGAATAAGCGGAGACTCACGAAGGACGAGGTGACGATGCGCGTCGGGAATGGTTCCAAGGTCGATGTGATCGCTGATGACCCACAAGTATAGGGGGTCTATCATAGTCCTTTCGATAAGTAAGAGTGTCGAACCCAACGAGGAGCAGAAGGAAATGACAAGCGGTTTTCAGTAAGGTATTCTCTGCAAGCACTGAAATTGTAGGTAACATATAGTTTTGTGATAAGGTAATTTGTAACGGGTAACAAGCAATGAAAGTAAATAAAGTGTAGCAAGGTGGCCCAATCCTTTTTGTAGAAAAGGAAAAGCCTGGACAATTTCTTATAATGATAAAAGCGCTTCCAAGGACACATGGGAATTATCGTCAAGCTAGTTTTCATCACGCTCATATGATTTGCGTTCGGTACTTTGATAATTTGATATGTGGGTGGACCGGTGCTTGGGTACTGCCCTTACTTGGACAAGCATCCCACTTATGATTAACCCCTATTGCAAGCATCCGCAACTACAAAAGAAGTATTAAGGTAAACCTAACCATAACATGAAACTAATGGATCCAAATCGGCCCCTTACGAAGCAACACATAAACTAGGGTTTAAGCTTCTGTCACTATAGCAACCCATCATCAACTTATTACTTCCCAATGCCTTCCTCTAGGACCAAATAATGGTGAAGTGTCATGTAGTCGACGTTCACATAACACCACTAGAGGAGAGACAACATACATCTCATCAAAATATCGAACGAATACCAAATTCACATGACTACTAATAGCAAGACTTCACCCATGTCCTCAGGAACAAACATAACTACTCACAAAGCATATTCATGTTCATGATCAGAGGAGTATTAATATGCATTAAGGATCTGAACATATGATCTTCCACCAAGTAAACCAATTAGCATCAACTACAAGAAGTAATCAACACTACTAGCAACCCACATGTACCAATTTGTGGTTTTGATACAAGATTGGATACAAGAGATGAACTAGGGTTTTGAGAGGAGATGGTGTTGGTGAAGATGTTGATGGAGATTGACCCCCTCCCGATGAGAGGATCATTGGTGATGACGATGGTGATGATTTCCCCCTCCCGGAGGGAAGTTTCCCCGCAGAACAACTCCGCCGGAGCCCTAGATTGGTTCCGCCAAGGTTCCGCCTCGTGGCGGCGGAGTTTCATCCCGTAAGCTTGCTTATGATTTTTTCCAGGGTAAAAGCCTTCATATAGAAGAATATGGGCACCGGAGGGCCACCAGGGGGCCCAGGAGACAGGGGGCACACCCAGTAGGGGTGGGCGCGCCCCCACCCTCCTGGCCAGGGTGTGGGCCCCCTCTGGTATTTTCTTCGCTCAATAGTTCATATTAATTCCAAAAGTGACTTCCGTGGAGTTTCATGATTTTTTGAAGCTGTGCAGAATAGGTTTCCAATATTTGCTCCTTTTCCAGCCAGAATTTCAGCTACCGGCATTCTCCCTCTTCATGGTAAACCTTGTAAAATAAGAGAGAATATCCATAAGTATTGTGACATAACGTGTAATAATAGCCCATAATGCAATAAATATTGATATAAAAGCATGATGCAAAATGGACGTATCAACTCCCCCAAGCTTAGACCTCGCTTGTCCTCAAGAGGAAGCCGAAATCGAAAAATATGTCCACATGTTTAGAGATAGAGGTGTCAATAAAAATAAAATACGGACATGAGGGCATCATGATTATTCTTATAACAACAACATATATAGATTTTGTCGTATGATTTCTTATGCTCAAATAACGATCGATTCACAATGTCAAGTATGGGTGATAAACTTCATTGGGAACTAACAAACTATAATCTCAATCATTGAAACAATTGCAATTTATCATAACATCAGAAAGAGTCAAGAATAGAGCTTTTCAGCAAGTCCATATACTCAACTATCATATAGTATTTTACAATTGCTAACACTCACGCAATACTTGTGGTTATGGAGTTTTAATCGGACACTGAGAAAAATAGGGGCTTATAATGTTGCCTCCCAACATATTCACATTTGGGTGATGTCAACAATAATAGCTCATGCTAACTTACATCCAATTGGATATATATATCAGGATCTTACCAACATGAGGTGCTTGCCAAAGGATAAAATGAAAAAGGGAAAGGTGAAAATCACCTTGACTCTTTCATAAAGTAAAAGATAGGCCCTTCGCAGAGGGAAGCAGAGGTTGTCATGTGCTTTTAGGGTTGGATGCACAAAATCTTAATGCAAAAGAACGTCACTTTATATTGCCACTTGTGATATGAACCTTTATTATGCAGTCCATCGCTTTTATTACTTCCATATCACACGATCGTATAAAGCTTATTTTCTCCGCACTAATAAGTCATACATATTTAAAGAGCAATTTTTATTGCTTGCAACATGATAACTTACTTGAAGGATCTTACTCAATCCATAGGTATGTATGGTGGACTCTCATGGAAAAACTGTGTTTAAGGATATTTGGAAGCACAAGTAGTATCTCTACTTGGTGCAAGGAATTTGGCTAGCATGAGGGGAAAGGCAAGCTCAACATGTTGGGAAGATCAATGACAATATACTTTAACTGAGATGTGAGAAAACATAAACCATTGCGTTGTCTTCCTTGTCCAACATCAACTCTTTTAGCATGTCATACTTAATGAGTGCTCACAATCATAAAAGATGTCCAAGATAGTATATTTATATGTGAATACCTCTCTTTCCTTATTACTTCCTATTAATTGCAACGATGACCAAAACTATGTTTGTTAACTCTCAACAACTTTTATGCCTCATACTCTTTATATGTGAAGTCATTACTATCCATAAGATCAATATGAACTCTTTTATTCTTTTATTCTTTCTACTTCCTCAAGATCATAGCAAGGTAGCAAAGCCCTTGACTCAACACTATTCTTTATTATAGATAGCTCACGGACTCGATTACATAAAGAGATCACAAAGCAAAACTCAAAACAATTCATACCAAAACTTCAATCTATTAGATCAAGATATTACTAGAAGGATCGAACTAAGTAAAATGGTAAAGATAGGAGTGTGATGGTGATACGATACCGGGGCACCTCCCCCAAGCTTGGCAGTTGCCAAGGGGAGTGCCCATACCCATGCAATTATGTCCTCGGAGGTGGTCAAGAAGGAGTTGTTGATGATGTAGGCTTGTCGTCCATCTTCCAAGGCATAGGCTCACCATCATAGAAGGATGATCGAGTCTCCGGGATCCTCAAATCTGCAGCCAAACTCATCCTCTTGAATCTATATTCATACTCACAGTTTTGGTTTTGCAGGTCATAGATCTGGGCTTGGAGGTGCTCGATTTTCTCTTGAAGCTTAAAGATGGTCTCCCCAATGATCTTGGCATCCAGCTTGTGGTTGTTGGTGAACTCCATGATCATCATCTGGTTGGTGTTGAGTCCACGCTCCACCATCCCTTGGCACTTGAAAACCTGTTGCTCCATGGCTTCGAGCTTTGTCTCCACGCTTCCGGTACGCCTTGGACCCTCCACATCGCGGATGTGCAGCACCCCCTCACGCATCTCAATGGTTTGAGGGTGTTGAAGCACCTTCGCGATATAGGGGTTGATAACCCTCTCGAAAAACTTGTCCTTGGGAGCGCTTGGAGACGTCATGGTGCTCTAGATATGTCAGAAAAACAGCTCGAAACGAAAACAGAGGATATTTGCATGATACGGTGGTCAAAACCTTCGAGAGATTATATAATGAATTTTTACCGACCAAAATACGTAAGGTGCAAGAAAACGGAGTCCGGGAGGCACACGAGGTGCCCATGAGACAGGGGGGGCGCGCCCTCCACCCTCGTGGAGGCCTCGTGTCCTTCCCGGATTACTTCTTGCTTCCCAGAATTTTTAAATATACCAAAACGGAGGAAAATTGCCATTAGAATTATTTTGGAGTCGGTTTGCTTACGTACCACATACCTATTCCTTTTCGGAGTCTGAAACGTTCTGGAAAGTGTCCCTTGTGTATTCCTCTGGGGTTACGGTCTCAATAATATTAGTTTCAACATTGATAGGATTACCTGAGATATAATGTTTGATTCTTTGACCGTTCACCACCCTCGGACTTGTGCCTTCAAAGTTTTTGATTTTTATGGCACCGGAACGATAGACCTCCTCGATAACGTAAGGACCTTCCCATTTAGAGAGAAGTTTTCCTGCAAAAAATCTTAAACGAGAGTTGAATAACAACACATAATCACCTACGTTAAACTCACGCTTTTGTATCCTTTTGTCATGCCATCTTTTAACTTTTTCTTTGAACAACTTGGGATTCTCGTAGGATTGGGTTCTCCATTCATCAAGTAAGCTAATGTCAAACAACCTCTTCTCACCGGCAAGTTTGAAGTCATAGTTGAGCTCTTTAATAGCCCAATATGCTTTATGTTCAAGTTCAAGAGGTAAGTGACATGCTTTTCCATAAACCATCTTATACAGAGACATACCCATAGGATTTTAATTTGCAGTTCTATAGGCCCATATTGCATCATCAAGTTTCTTGGACCAATTCTTTCTAGATCTGTTCACAGTCTTTTTCAAAATTAATTTGAGCTCTATATTGCTCAACTCTACTTGACCACTAGACCGCGGATGATAAGGAGATGCAATTCTATGATTAACATCATACTTAGCAAGCATCTTACAGAAAGCACCATGAATAAAATGTGAACCACCATCAGTCATAAGATATCTAGGGACTCCAAACCTCGGAAAAATAACTTCTTTAAGCATCTTAATAGAGGTGTTATGATCATCACTACTAGTTGGAATAGCTTCTACCCACTTAGTAACGTAATCAACAACAACTAAAATATGTGTGTAACCATTAGAGGCAGGAAAAGGTCCCATATAATCAAAGCCCCAAACATCAAATGGTTCAATAAGAAGAGAATAGTTCATAGGCATTTCTTGACGTCTACTAACATTACCAATTCTTTGGCATTCATCACAAGACAAGACAAACTTACGAGCATCTTTGAAGAGAGTAGGCCAATAAAAACCAGGTTGCAATACCTTATGTGAAGTTCTATCTCCAGCGTGGTGTCCTCCATATGGTTCAGAGTGACACTTGCGTAGGATATGTTCCTGTTCACGCTTAGGTACACAACGTCTAATAACACCATCTACTCCTTCTTTATAAAGGTGTGGGTCACCCCAAAAGTAATGTATTAAATCATAAAAGAACTTTTTCTTTTGCTGGTATGTGAAACTAGGTGGTATAAATGTAGCAACAATGTAATTAGCATAATCAGCATACCATGGAGCAATACGAGAAGCATTAATGACCGCTAATTGTTCATCAAGAAAGCTATCATCAATAGGTAGTGGGTCATCAAGAACATTCTCTAGCCTAGACAAGTTGTCTGCAACGGGGTTCTCAGCTCCCTTTCTATCAATAATATGCAAATCAAATTCTTGGAGCAAGAGAACCCATCTAATAAGTCTAGGCTTAGCATCTTTCTTTTCCATAAGATATTTAATAGCATCATGATCAGTGTGAATAGTAATCTTGGAATCAACAATATAAGGTCTGAACTTATCACAAGCAAATACAACTACTAAGAACTCTTTTTCAGTAGTAGCATAATTTCTCTGGGCAGTATCAAGAGTTTTACTAGCATACTGGATAACATTCAATTTCTTATCAACTCTTTGCCCTAGAACAACACCTACAGCATAATCACTAGCATCACACATAATTTCAAAGGGTAAATTCCAATCAGGTGGCTGAACAATAGGTGCAGTGATCAAAGCTTTCTTAAGTATTTCAAATGATTCTACACAATCATCATCAAAGACAAAAGGAATATCTTTTTGCAATAAATTAGTCAGAGGCCTAGAGATTTTAGAAAAGTCCTTAATGAACCTCGTATAAAAACCGGCATGACCAAGGAAACTTCCTATACCTTTTATGTCCTTGGGACATGTCATCTTTTCAATAGCATCAACTTTAGCTTTATCAACTTCAATACCTCTCTCGGAAATCTTATGCCCCAAGACAATGCCTTCATTAACCATAAAGTGGCACTTTTCCCAATTCAAGACGAGACTAGTGTCTTCACATCTCTGCAAAACTCGATCAAGGTTGCTCAAGCAATCATCAAAAAGGATCCATAAACGGAGAAATCATCCATGAATACCTCACAAATCTTTTCACAAAAGTCAGAGAATATAGCCATCATGCATCTTTGAAAGGTAGCAGGTGCATTACATAAACCAAAAGGCATACGTCTATAAGCAAAAATACCGAAAGGGCAAGTAAAAGTAGTTTTTGATTGATCCTCCGCTGACACAGGTATTTGAGAGAAACCAGAATAACCATCTAGAAAGCAGAAATGTGTATGTTTGGATAGTATTTCTAGCATTTGATCATAAAAGGTAAAGGGTAATGATCTTTCTTAGTAGCTTTATTTAATTTACGAAAATCAATTACCATCCTATAACCTGTAATAATTTTTTGCGGGATCAATTCATCTTTATCATTAGGAACGACAGTAATACCTCCCTTTTTAGGAACACAATGGACATGACTTACCCATTCACTATCAGCAATGGGATAAATTATACCTGCCTCAAGGAGCTTTAGTATCTCCTTTCTGACCACTTCTTTCATCTTAGGATTTAATTGTCGTTGAGGATATCTAACTGGTTTGGCATCTTTCTCCACTTTAATTTTGGGGACAATTGCATTTTTACCCCTAGTTGGTTCCTACCCACGGGTTTTGCCCTTACTTTTCGAGCTTGCTCAGTTTTGCCCTTACTTTTTCCATCAAGGTCCCTCGAATGCCCTTTGACCGTTTGACCAAAACTTTGAAAATTCATAACTAATTCATATGAACTCAGAAAAATGCAAATAAGATATCAAAATGTTCGGATAAACATTACCTTTATGGGCATATCATTTGCATTCAGGACAAAATCATCATTTAAACTACCTAGGTAATTAATGTTATTAACATTATTAAAAATAAATAGGTACAAACAATATTTTTTCATGAATAAAAATTACATGCAAATGTAGGTGATGTTTTCTGAACATCCTGATAACTTATTTGCATTTTTCTGAGTTTGTATCAACTTGTTATGAATGTTCTAATGACTTTGACCATTACTTGGAAACTTCATAACAAGTTGATACGAACTCAAGAAAATGCAAATAAGGTATTAGGATGTTTAGAAAACATCACCTACATTTGCATATAATTTTTATTCACGAAAAAAATATTGTTTATACCTATTTATTTTTAATAATGTTAATAACATTAATTACCTCGGGTAGTTTAAACGATGCTTTTGTCGTGAATGCAAATGATATGCCCATAAAGGTAATGTTTATCTGAACATTTTGATATCTTATTTGCATTTTTCTGAGTTCATAGGAATTAGTTATGAATTTTCAAAGTTTTGGTCAAACGGTCAAAGGGCATTCGAGGGATCTCGACGGAAAAAGTAAGGGCAAAACTGAGCAAGCTCGAAAAGTAAGGGCAAAACCCATGGGTAGGAACCAACTAGGGGTAAAAATGCAATTGTCCCTTAATTTTGTGTTAACATAGAGTGGGACTAATGCCCTTAAGATCATCCAGAGTATATCCAATAGCAGCACACTGCTTTTTCAGAGTTTTCAATAATCTTTCTTCTTCTTTCTCTGAAAGGTTAGCACTAATAATAACAGGATATATTTTCTTTTCATCAAGATAAGCATACTTAAGATTATCAGGTAAAGGTTTGTGCTCAAACACGGGATCACCCTTGGGTGGAGGGGGATCCCCTAGGATTTTAACAGGTAAGTTTTGTTTCGGAATAGGACCCTATTGAAGGAACACTTCATCTATTTCCCTTCTTTCATTCATAAACATATCATTTTCATGGTCTAGCAAATATTTTTCTAACGGATCAGTAGGAGGTACGGCAATAGAAGCAACACCAATAATCTCATCCTTACTAGGTGATTCTTTATCACGGGGTTGTCTACAAAACTTAGCAAAATTAAAATCATGAGACATATCCCCTAAGCCAATTGTAACAACATCCTTTTTGCAATCAATCCTAGCATTAACAGTATTCAAGAAGGGTCTACCAAAAATAATGGGACAAAAGTCATCTTGTGGGGAACCAAGAACAGGAAAATCAGCAGGATATTTAACCTTCCCACACAAGACTTCAACATCTCTAACAATCCCAACTGGCTTAATGGTGTCCCTATTGGCAAGCTTAATAGTAACATCAATATCTTCTATTTCAGCAAGTGCAATACCATGCATAATTTCTGCATATAAGTCAAAGGGTATTGCACTAGCACTAGCACCCATATCACATAAGCCATGATAACAATGATCTCCTATTTTAACAGAAATAACAGGCTTGCCTACAACAGGTCTATCTATCTTAGCATCGGGTCTAGCAATATTAGCAGCCTGTTCACAGAAGTAAATAACATGCCCATCTAAATTATCATCCAAGAGATGTTTAACCATAGCAATACTAGGTTCAACTTTGATTTGCTCAGGAGGTGTATAAGTTCTAGTATTACTCTTACAAACAATAGTTGAAGTTTTTAGCATAATCCTTTATCCTAACAGGAAAAGGAGGTTTCTCAACATAACTAGTAGGGATAATAGGATCATTATAAGTGACAATCTTTTCTTCAACTGTAATAGGTGCAACTACTTTTACTTCAATGGGAGGATTATATTTAAACCACTTCTCCTTAGGGAGATCAAGGTGAGCAGCAAAAGATTCACAAAAAGCAGCTACTATCTCAGAGTCAAGTCCATATTTAGCGCTAAATCCATGAAAAGCATCGGTATCCATAAAAGATTTAACACAATTAAACTTAGGTGTTATACCAGACTCCTTACCATCGTTGGAACCCCAATCTTCAGAGTTGCTTTTAATTCTTTCCAATAAGTCCCACTTGAATTCAGTAGTCTTCAGCATATAAGAACCAGCACATGAAGTATCAAGCATGGTGCGATCATTGAGAGAAAGCTGAGCATAATTTTTTTGAATAATCATATCTCTTGAGAGCTCACGATTGGGGCATGAATATAACATTGACTTAAGCCTCCCCCAAGCTTGAGCGATGCTTTCTCCTTCGCGAGGCCAGAAATTATATATGTAATTACGATCACGATGAACAAGATGCATAGGATAGAACTTCTGGTGAAATTCCAACTTCAATCGTTTATAATTCCAAGATCCCGTATCATCACATAGCCTATACCATGTCAATGCATCTCCCTTCAAAGGTAAAGGGAAGACCTTCCTTTTGACAACATCATCGGGAATACCTGCAAGCTTAAATAATCCACAAACTTCATCCACAAAGATAAGGTGTAAATCAGGATGCAATATTCCGTCTCCTGCAAAGGGATTAGCTAGCAGTTTCTCTATCATACCCGAAGGAATCTCAAAGTAAACATTTTCAGTAGGTTCAATAGGTTGAGCAGCAACTCTTTGCTCAACTGTTCAGGGCGAAGATACCCCGAACAAGCCCCTCAAAGGATTAGTTTCCATAGTAACAAGTGACAAAAAATTTCAGCACACTATATAAATGTTTCCTTACCAAGTTCGACTCACCAAAGGCGCTTCACTCCCCGGCAACGACGCTAGAAAAGAGTCTTGATGACCCACAAGTATAGAGTTTCTATCGTAGTCCTTTCGATAAGTAAGAGTGTCGAACCCAACGAGGAGCAGACGGAAATGACAAGCGGTTTTTAGTAAGGTATTCTCTGCAAGCACTGAGATTGTAGGTAACAGATAGTTTTGTGATAAGATAATTTGTAACGTGCAGCAAGGACAAGCCTGGACAAGCAATGAAAGTAAATAAAGTGCAGCAAGGTGGCCCAATCCTTTTTGTAGCAAAGGACAAGCCTGGACAATTTCTTATAATGAGAAAAGCGCTCCCGAGGACACATGGGAATTATGGTGAAGCTAGTTTTCATCACGCTCATATGATTCGCGTTCGGTACTTTGATAATTTGATATGTGGGTGGACCGGTGCTTGGGTACTGCCCTTACTTGGACAAGCATCCCACTTATTATTAACCCCAATTGCAAGCATCCGCAACTACAAAAGAAGTATTAAGGTAAACCTAACCATAGCATGAAACTAATGGATCCAAATCAGCCCCTTACGAAGCAATGCATAAACTAGGTTTAAGCTTCTGTCACTATAGCAACCCATCATCTACTTATTACTTCCCAATGCCTTCCTCTAGGCCCAAATAATGGTGAAGTGTCATGTAGTCGACGTTCACATAACACCACTAGAGGAGAGACAACGTACATCTCATCAAAATATCGAATGAATACCAAATTCACATGACTACTAATAGCAAGACTTCACCCATGTCCTCAGGAACAAACGTAACTACTCACAAAGCATATTCGTGTTCATGATCAGAGGAGTATTAATATGCATTAAGGATCTGAACATATGATCTTCCACCAAGTAAACCAATTAGCATCAACTACAAGAAGTAATCAACACTACTAGCAACCCACAGGTACCAATTTGTGGTTTTGATACAAGATTGGATACAAGAGATGAAGTAGGGTTTTGAGAGGAGATGGTGTTGGTGAAGATGTTGATGGAGATTGACCCCCTCCCGATGAGAGAATCATTGGTGATGACGATGGTGATGATTTCCCCCTCCCGGAGGGAAGTTTCCCCGGCAGAACAGCTCCGCCGGAGCCCTAGATTGGTTTCGCCTCGTGGCGGTGGAGTTTCGTCCTGTGAGCTTGCTTATGATTTTTTCCAGGGTAAAAGCCTTCATATAGAAGAAGATGGGCACTGGAGGGCCACCAGGGGGCCTAGGAGATAGGGGGTGTCAGTGTCAAAACTGGCGGATCTCGGGTAGGGGGTCCCGATCTATGCGTCTTAGGCTGATGGTAACATGAAGCAAGGGACGCAATGTTTACCCAGGTTCGGGCCCTCTCGATGGAGGTAAAATCCTACTTCCTGCTTGATTAATATTGAAGATATGTGGAATACAAGAGTAGATCTACCACGAGATCGTATAGGCTAAACCCTATGAGCTAGCCTATGATGGTATGATTGTAATTTTGATCGGCCTTCTAAGGACCATGCTCTTCGGTTTATATAGACACCGGAGAGCTAGGGTTTACATGGAGTCGGTTTACAAGGAAGGAAACATAATATCCGGATCACTAAGCTTGTCTTCCACGCAAAGGAGAGTCCCATCCGGACATGAGCCGAAGTCTTGAGTCTTGTATCTTGACGCTTCTATAGTCCGGACGACGAATACAGTCCGGTTGTCCGGATACCCCCTTATCCAGGACTCCCTCAGTAGCCCCTGAACCAGGCTTCAATGACGATGAGTCCGGCGCGCAGTCTTGTCTTCGGCATTGCAAGGCAGGTTCCTCCTCCGAATACTCCAAGGTTACCATCGAACACGTAGACCGTGTTCGGATCTGCAAAATGATCTTCACATACCACCGTAGAGAGAATGATACTCCAGCTGACAACTTTTAGACGACGTGCCATGCCATTAGGGCCTGGTCATTATTTGAACCGTTGTTTCACAACCAGCCACAACGCGTATTGCGAGGCGGTTTCCTTGACACGTCCTCTCAAAGCAGAGATCATGTCCCCTTATCGCGGGATTCTCATCAATACGGGTATGGGTAATCCAACCATACTACTAATAGCGGCGAGAGGGAGGCGAGCAGGTTCCACCAGGAAAGTGGGGAGGCGCAAAAAGCTCTTACCTTCTCTTATAAAGAGATAGGGCATCTTCCTCCTGTACCCACGCCTTCTCCTTCCAATAACTCACTTCCCTCTGCTCGAGCCCTAACGCCCGAGCGCCTTTCTTTTCCCTCAAAGAGAGGGTTTCCAAAGATGGACGGATCCGGTGCAGGAGGCAAATGGATGGCCTCTACCATCCGGGAGAAGGATATCAAGAAGCTCTAGGAAGCCGGGTATCTGGCCAAGGAGATTGGCCACCGTCTCCCACCGGCGGGACAGGTTGTCCCTACTCCGGAGCCCCACGAGAGAGTCGCGTTCCTTCCCCATTTTGTCCGCGGGCTCAGGTTTCCCCTCCACCCATTTGTACGTGGAGTCGTGTATTACTATGGGGTTGATTTTCATGATCTTTCCCCCAACTCTTTTCTCAATATCTCGACGTTCATCGTCGCATGCGAGGCCTTCCTCCGGATTCCGCCTCACTTCGGCCTGTGGTTGAAGATTTTCAATGTGAAGCCCAAGGTGGTGAGTGGCAAATACGCCGAGTGCGGCGGCGCCATGGTGAGAAAGATGCCCAAGGTTGTTTGGCCGAAGGGCACTTTTAACGACTCCGTCAAGGAATGGCAGCAGCAGTGGTTTTATATCACCGAACCACGCGACGAAGAATGGGCAGCAGCTCCTGAGTTCAGATCCGGAGCTCCGCTGCGGCTTACGTCCTAGCCCAAGAAGGGCCCGAACTGGTGCTCATCCGATGAGCTGTCACTGCTCCTGACGCGTGTTCGGAATATGGTCGACAAGGACGTCAAGCTTGTTGACGTGGTCCAGGTGATGCTAGTTCGCCTGGTTCTCCCCTGCCAGCGTCGAGCCTGTACTTTATGGGAATTCGACCCATCCGAGCACCAAACCCTCCGAGAGCTCCATGATTCTTCCCACGAAGATATCTGGAAGGTGCTCTTTACATCCAGCAAATCATGGCCAGACTCTTCTGAGGACCGGGGGTATTAATTATCCCGTTCTGCAAGCCTGGTAAGCTATAGCCACACGCCGTCCGTCCAGGCTTAAGCCGACATAACACGAGGGGGGGCCTTTTAATCGTGCTTCATTGTGGCTTTAGGGATGGATAAAAAGAGTGGAGCGGATACAATGTCCGGCCCCACTGCCGGAGGAACCGGCCGAACCTCTTCTGACGAAGATGCTGGTCCCTGCACCTTACAAGGCGCCCAAGAAGGAGGCCCCCAAGCAGGTCAAGAAGACCCGGAGTGGCCTCCGTTGTCGCGAGGCTCCGGACACACGGTCCGAAGGCTCTAGCGACGCTCCTTCTTCCAAAGATGAAGGGGAGGAGGCGGAGGAGGACGAGCCTCGCTCTGCTGGCGGGAAGAAGCGTGCAACTTCCCCGTCCCTGGAGGCCGAGTCACCCAAGAGAAGGCAAGGTTCCCCTCCAGAGGCATCTACCCCGGCTGCCGATAATAGCCCGGAGTGGGATCCCGAGGCCCAGCCCCTGGGAAAATCATAAGTAACCGAAATCCGAATACGCCTATGTATCCAGGGTTGTCCGGGTATTGTAGTTTTAACTGTCGCCATATCTCACACAACCCGGCAAGGTCTCCTGCCGGACAATCCTCATCGAAGGATTCGTTGAGCTCGAATGCTGTGGCGAGCAAGACGCCTCCGGGGATTCCTTTTCCGAAGTCCGGGCGCGACACCGAGGTGTTGTCTCAAAGAGACTCGGGGCCGGATAAAGTTCTGGAGACCCCTAAGGTTCCAGGATCGGGCCAGTGGCCATCCTCCATGGAGGGAGGTTTGCCTACTCCGCCGGCCACCTCAGTATACGCCGAGCTGTTCAGTGGTCTGTTGACAGCGTTAAAGAACGCGTCCGTCGTTGATGAACATCGGACCCTTATGGGTGTGGTGGTTGGAAAGATTCAGGCTGCCGAAAGCGGGCTGAATGAGTCCTGTCTTGGCCTTATAAAGGCCTTTGAGGTATGGTTTCTAAGTAACCTTTAAAGAATTAGTATGATATGAGGAGTAGCCCCTGATACATTGCCTAGAAAAAATAAAGCCGGGCAGGGGATCAAATCCTCAGTTGTAATGGGAGCTTTTAATGTTGTATACCCATGTTTTTGAAAACAGGCATCTGTGGAGAGGACGGCCGCTCGCGATGCGGAAGTGTCCGATCTGAAAGAGAGCCTGAGACGGGCCGAAGAAGAACTTGGCCGTGTGAAGAAGCAATTGGAGGAGAGGCAAGGTATGTTTGAACATTGTCTCGCGTTGGGCACAAATTAATAAGTGTGCCTATTTGAAAAGTATTTATGTTATGCGCCCTAGGAGCGAGTGCTGAATATGAGGCACTGAAGAAAGCGGCGGCTGATGCCCAAGAGAAGGCTGCCGCCGAACAGGCTCTGCGTGAAAAACACGAGGCTAGGGTCGTTATAACTGAGCGAGAGCTTCAGGATGCTGTGACGAAAAGCGAGAGCTTGGAGCAGAGTTTAGTAGGGAAAGAATGTGAACTCGCCCAAGCTCTCCAAGCCGCGGAAGATGCTCGGGAACAAGCCCGAGGTGTTGTACGGGACATTCAGGAGGCCCGGAAAGTTGCGGCTGGTAAGGCTTGTTGTATCTATGGCTGTTATGATGTTATAATGTGGAGAACTCTAAGCGGCAAGCTGAATTCTTGATTTTGCAGGGGCGTTTGTGGATCTGCCTCGTAGCATTTCAGATGCGGTCCAATTTTACCGGTCCAAGGAGAGGGAGTCTGCGGGGAGGAACTTCTGGTTGCAGTATCTAGCGCCGAACTATCCGGTGCCTTTTATCGATCAGCTGAAGCAGCTGGTCGAACTACACCAGGCGGCCGAACTAGCCATGAAGGACTTGGTCATCCGGCTGTGGCCTGCAGAGCCAATTCCTAGCAGTTTCTTTGGACTCGTCAAGCGGATTGTGGGCGCCTGTCCTCGGCTTGATATTATCAAGCGACCAGTCTGTATAGAAGGTGCGCGAATGGCGCTTGCCCATGCAAAAGTGCATTGGGGGAAGCTTGACATAGAAAAGCTGATAACTGAGGGGCCACCAGAGGGTAAGGAGCATCGCAAGCCCGAACTGTATTATGAAGGTGTAATGAAGGGTGCCCGCCTGGCGGCGGACAAGTGCACCAAAGACATTATATTTCCGTGAGGGCATTGTTGCCATCATTTGTAATATGGGATAATGGCACTTTTATTATATGTTGCCTATTTTGTTTGAACATGTGTTCTTCCTTTGTGGCTGTTTATTGTATATAAATTCTGAGAGTTGGCCAGTCGTCGGCTTCAGCCTCCACGAGAGAAGTACGGGGGTGTTCGGGGTATTTCTGAACACTCTTTATCCCATTGTTGGGTCCTTATAAGGAGGCGTTTCTCACCACGAACTAGGCAATCGGACTATAGGGCTTTATTACTCTCACTTAGCCATAGGATTTCGAGTATGGTCGGCGCAACCCCTAGTGTCCGGAAGGCCGGACTAGGGGCTCTATTGGCGCCTGATCGGTAGACCGATCCGTCGCAATCTGCATTTTATAGTGGCATTATGCGGAATGAATCTTTAAGGATTTTGCAACCTCTCGAACAGCTGACCAGCTCTCACCGCATCATGACGGTCGGTTTTCGGCTTTCTCTACTGAGGTGCTCGTCCGGCTGATCCGGGACACAATCGCAGTAGTTTTCCCAGTGCTACCTTAGCCGACGGAACGGAACATAAGGTACCAAAACATGAGAGCCGGGCAAACCCAACCAATGACCCAAGACATGATTGGGAGCTGATGCATATAGTGCTATAAGTTCGGGGTGCCGAGCGACCGAGAAGGTGGTCGGACTTTATTGCCGTACTGTGTAGCCCCTGGCATAACCGGGCGTAACATGAACCGTGGCTGCCACTTTTCTGGCAAAGAGGCGTCGATTATAAATGACGACCGGTGCATGTTCAGTTAAGTCTATGCATTGCAGTAATAGGATATGTCCATGCATATGAATGCGATTTATGATTATGAAAAAAGAGATGGTTTTCTGGCAGAACCTGTGGTGGCCGGACTGGAGGGGGCTGTGAATGGATCGAAAGTGAATCCGAACTACCGTCTACCTGCATGGTCCTGTCCTTGTGTGTCCGGGCCGACTTCACGCCGCCAAACCTGTTCTGCATAAGAGTTAGTTTGTGAAGGTAAGTGAGTGGAGGGCGGCGAACGTCCTCCTGTGGTTGGTCCCAAGGTTCCTGATCGGGCCCTGGTGACCCCAGCCGCTATTCGAGAAGCAACCCGGACTCCTCAGTTGGTGTCCGGATAGTTGGCTGTCATATCAAAATATTGACAGGCATGCACGACTTGCTACTCTGGTAGTTGTATGATCTCCGCTTCTGAAGGCGGTGTTTGGCTTTACACGCAGGCATGAGTGTATTACCGGTGCTGGCCTGATGATTTGCCACGTGGAATCTAGCCAACGTGGTTCATCTTGTTAGTATACGATGTGATACCGTATGGGGGGAATGCACCGATGGCGCGGCCATATTTGGTTATCTCAAAACAATCATTAGGGCGGCGGGCCAACAATCCTGGCCTTTGTGCCTGGCACCTTGTAGAAGGTGTTTATTTGTACGCCCGCTTGGGCTTTTATTTTTTTAGGAGCCCCTGGACTGTTAGGTCCGGGGGTATGCAATTGAATTGCTTTGGTTTGTATGGTAGGGGGCGATCGGCCATACTATTGTGCTGGGGGGGGGGGCTTTTGACTAAGCGCCTCCCCTCAATGTTTCCGGCACACGCTCGGTTGCTTACTTTGGAGATCCGACATTCTCTATTAGTATGTTTTGCCGTTCTTTTCGGAGTACCGTGAATTGCGCACGACTGATCGAGTTCGTGGCTTGGGCCGAATAGGCTTGAGCTGTTCCTTGTCCGTTGACCGGACTGGGATTTGCTGAACTTGATACCGGCTTCCCTGATTTGCCATTTATGATGTTGCGCCGGGGCTTGAGGCTGCTTCTTCGTGTATCCTTCTTGCTGGTTTGGACCGTAGTGGTGTGCGGACGTCGGGCTGTGTGCCTTTGATTCTCCTGCTTAAGTTGAGGTAGCCAGTTGTGCCGCGTGTGCCTTTGTTAGGGCGGTCGAGTCCGTACTTCTTGGTGGCCAGGATCTTGGTCCACCGTTCTATTAGCAAATCCTGTTCGGCCTTAAGCTGCTCTTGCTTCCTTCGCAGACTCTTTGCGGTGGCTATGAGTCGTCGCCTAAAGCGAACTTGTTCCACTGGGTTTTCAGGCACGCCGAATTCGTCATTGTCAAGGCTTACCTCGTCTTCGGAGGGGGGTGTATAGTTGTTCCTCTCCAAGTATCCCACCGTGGCCTGTACGGCCTGCTTGATGGTCGGCTGATCAAGACTGTGTTCCTCTTCGGTACTATCCGGATCATCTCCGGGACCAGTATTGATGTGGCGGGGCTCGGAGTGGCGTCGGAGACGCCCATGTTTTGCTTTTCCTCCCGAGGGGTTGTCCTCCACTGCCTCGTCGCCGTTGGTTTCTTTCAGAGTGTCCACCATGTATATATCGTTTGAAGAGGTGGCTGTCCACCGCCCTATGAGCGGTGGCTCCTATATGTCTCCTGCATCATCGTCCATACCGATGTCTTCGAAGTCAAAGTCAAGCACGTCCGTTAAATCATCGACCGTGGCGGCAAAGTGGGTGGTGGGTGGGCAACGAATTCCTTCGTCGCCTGCTTCCCACTCTAGCCGGACATAGTTCGGCCCAAAGTCTCCTGACAAAGAGAGAGACTTCAATGAGTTCACCATGTCGCCAATGGGTGAGTGCTGAAAGATGTCCGCAGCGGTAAACTCCATTACCGGAGCCCAACCTGGCTCGACTGGCTCGAGAGTGAGCGGACCAAGACCAACAACTGGATATTAGTCCGGGGGTCCAGGATTACAGGCCTCCACAGCGGTGGGACCCGTGTTTGGCTCTACCACCGATAAGTGTGCGGCCTGCGGAGCGGGGTCCAGCCCTCCGTCCATAGGCAACGCGACCTCCCCGATTTAGATCCAAGGCTGCTTCGGGGATGATGTCCCGGGCACTGTCCGACAGTAGGTCTAGGCCGTGCTCGTCGTGGCTGTCCGACGCTCCTGGCGCAGGCTCGAATCCGTCGAAGATCAAGTCTCCGCGGATATCCACCGTGTAGTTCAAGTTTCCGAACCTGATCTGGTGGCCAGGGGCGAAGCTGTCGATCTGCTCCAACTTGCCAAGCGAATTGGCCCGCAGTGCGAAGCCGCCGAACACAAAGATCTGTCCGGGGAGAAAAGTCTCACCGGACCGTGTTGTTGATGATTGAAGACGCCATCAAGCCTCGAAGCAACGACGCAGAGGAACTCTCAATGAAAGCACCAATGTCGGTGTCAAAACCGGCGGATCTTAGGTAGGGGGTCCCGATCTGTGCGTCTTAGGCTGATGGTAACAGGAAGCAAGGGACACAATGTTTACCCAGGTTTGGGCCCTCTCGATGAAGGTAAAACCCTACTTCCTGCTTGATTAATATTGAAGATATGTGGAATACAAGAGTAGATCTACCACGAGATCATAGAGGCTAAACCCTATGAGCTAGCCTATGATGGTATGATTATAATTGTGATCGGCCTTCTAAGGACCATGCTCTTCAGTTTATATAGACACCGGAGAGCTAGGGTTTACATGGAGTCGGTTTACAAGGAAGGAAACATAATATCCGGATCGCCAAGCTTGTCTTCCACGCAAAGGAGAGTCCCATCCAGACATGAGACGAAGTCTTGAGTCTTGTATCTTGATGCTTCTATAGTCCGGACGATGAATACAGTCCGGCTGTCCAGATACCCCCTTGTCCAGGACTCCCTTAGGGGGCGCGCCCAGTAGGGGTTGGCGCGCCCCCACCCTCCTGGCCAGGGTGTGGACCCCCTCTGGTATTTTCTTTGCTCAATAATTCTTATTAATTCCAAAAGTGACTTCCGTGGAGTTTCAACATTTTTTGAAGCTGTGCAGAATAGGTTTCCAATATTTGCTCCTTTACTAGCCAGAATTCCACCTACCGACATTCTCCCTCTTCATGGTAAACCTAGTAAAATAAGAGAGAATAGCCATAAGTATTGTGACATAACGTGTAATAACAGCCCATAATGCAATAAATATTGATATAAAAGCATGATGCAGAATGGATGTATCAATGGCCGTCGGCACGCTACCTCTACATTTACCTACGGGATTAGTTTTAAACCTCAATAATTGTTATTTAGTGCCAGCTTTGAGCATGAACATTTATTTAGTGCCAGCTTTGAGCATGAACATTGTATCTGGATCTCATTTAATGCGAGATGGCTACTCATTTAAATCCGAGAATAATGGTTGTTCTATTTATATGAGAGATATGTTTTATGGTCATGCCCCGCTGGTCAATGGTTTATTCTTATTGAATCTCAAACGTGATGTTACACATATTCATAGTGTGAATACCAAAAGATGTAAGGTTGATAATGATATTCCCACATACTTGTGGCACTGGCGCCTTGGTCACATTGGTGTCAAACGCATGAAGGAGCTCCATGCAGATGGACTTTTGGAGTCTCTTGATTATGAATCATTTGACACATGCGAACCATGCCTCATGGGCAAGATGACCAAGACTCCGTTCTCCAAAACAATGGAGCGAGCAACCAACTTGTTGGAAATCATAGATACTGATGTGTGCAGTCTAATGAGCGTTGAGGATCCCGGTGACTATCGTTATGTTCTCACCCTCATTGATGACTTAAGTAGATATGGGTATCTTAATGAAACACAAGTCTGAGACCTTTGAAAAGTTCAAGGAATTTCAGAGTGAGGTAGAGAATCAACGTGACAGAAAAATAAAGTTCTTACGATTAGATCATGGGGGAGAATATTTGAGTCATGAATTTGGTACGCACTTAAGGAAATGTGAAATTGTTTCACAACTAACGCCGCCTGGAACACCTCAGCGTAATGGTGTGTCCGAACATCGTAATCACACTCTATTGGATATGGTGCGATCTATGATGTCTCTTACCAATTTGCCGCTATCATTTTGGGGATACGCTTTAGAGATAACTACATTCACTTTAAATAGGGCACCGTATAAATCCGTTGATACGACACAGTATGAATTATGGTTTGGGAAGAAACCTAAGATGTCGTTTCTAAAAGTTTGGGGATGCGATGCTTATGTCAAAAAACTTCAACCTGAAAAGCTCGAACCCAAGTCAGAAAAATGCGTCTTCATAGGATACCCTAATGAAACCATTGGGTATACCTTCTACCTCAGATCCAAAGGCAAGATCTTTGTTGCTAAGAAAGGGTCCTTTCTGGAGAAAGAGTTTCTCTCGAAAGAAGTAAGTGGGAGGAAAGTAGAACTTGATAAAGTACTGCCTCTTGAACCGGAAAGTAGCGCAGCTCAGGAAGATGTTTCTGTGGTGCCTGCACCGGCTAGAGAGGAAGTTAATGATGATGATCAAGGTACTTCGGATCAAGTTTCTACTGAACTTCGTAGGTCCACAAGGACACGTTCCACACCAAAATGGTATGGCAACCCTGTCCTGGAAATCATGTTGTTAGACAACGGTGAACCTTCGAACTATGAAGAAGCGATGGCTGGCCCAGATTCCAACAATTGGCTTGAAGCCATGCAATCCGAGATTGGATCCATGTATGAAAAAAAGTATGGACTTTGACAGACTTGCCCGATGATCAGCGAGCGATAGAAAATAAATGTATCTTTAAGAAGAAGACGGACACAGATGGTAATGTTACCATCTATAAAGCTCGGCTTGTCACTAAGGATTATCGATAAGTTCCAGGGGTTGACTACGATGAGACCTTCTCACCCGTAGTGAAGCTGAAGTCCGTCCGAACATGTTAGCAATTGCTGCATTCTATAATTATGAGATATGGCAAAATGGACTTCAAAACGGCTTTCCTTAATGGCTTCCTTAAAGAAGAATTGTATATGATGCAGCTGGAAGGTTTTATCGATCCTAAGAATGCTAACAAGGTATGCAAGCTCTAGCGCTCCATCTATGGGCTGGTGCAAGCATCTTGGACTTGGAACATTCACTTTGATGAAATGATCAAAGCGTTTGGGTTTATGCAGACTTATGGAGAAGCCTGCGTTTACAAGAAAGTGAGTGGGAGCTATGTAGAATTTCTCATATTATATGTGGATGGCATACTATTGATGGGAAATGATATAGAACTTTTGGAAAGCATAAAGGCCTACTTGAATAAGTGTTTTTCAATGAAGGACCTTGGAGAAGCTGCTTACATATTAGGCATCAAGATCTATAGAGATAGATCGAGACGCCTCATAGGTCTTTCACAAAGCACATACCTTGATAAGATATTGAAGAAGTTCAATATGGATCAGTCCAAGAAGGGGTTCTTGCCTGTATTGCAAGGTGTGAAATTGAGCTCGGCTCAAAGCCCGACCATGACAGAAGATAGAGAAAAGATGAGTGTCATCCCCTATGCCTCAGCCATAGGGTTGATACGTCTCCAACGTATCTATAAATTTTGATTGTTCCATGCTATTATATTACCCGTTTTGGATGTTTATGGGCTTTACTTTACACATTTATATCATTTTTAGGACTAACCTACTAACCGGAGGCCCAGCCCGTATTGCTGTTTTTTTGCCTATTTCAGTGTTTCGAAGAAAAGGAATATCAAACGGAGTCCAAACGGAATGAAACCTTTGGGAGCGTGACTTTTGGAACGAACGTGATCCAGAGGACTTGGAGTGCAAGTCAAGAAGCAGTCTAGGTGGCCACGAGGGTGGAGGGCACGCCCACCCCTACAGGGTGCGCCCCCTATCTCATGGGCCCCTAGGGCGGCCACCGACCTACTTCTTCCTCCTATATATACCCACGTACCGCGAGAACATCAGAGGTGACCACAAAAAACTATTTCCACTACCGTAACCTTCTGTATCCGCGAGATCCCATCTTGGAGCCTTCGCTGGCGCTCCGCCGGAGGGGGAATCGACCATGGAGGGCTTCTACATCAACACCATAGCCCTTCCGATGAGTTGTGAGTAGTTTTCCACAGACCTTCGGGTCCATAGTTATTAGCTAGATGGCTTGTTCTGTCTTTTTGGATCTCAATACCATGTTCTCCTCGATCTTCTTGGAGATCTATTCGATGTAACTCTTTTTGTGGTGTGTTTGTCGAGATCCGATGAATTGTGGGTTTATGATCAAGTTTATCTATGAGAAATATTTGAATCTTTTATGAATTCTTTTATGTATGATGAAGTTATCTTTGCAAGTCTCTTCGAATTATCAGTTTGGTTTGACCTACTAGATTGATCTTTCTTGCAATGGGAGAAGTGCTTAGCTTTGGGTTCAATCTTGTGGTGTCCTTTCCTAGTGACAATAAGGGCAGCAAGGCACGTATTGTATTGTTGCCATCGAGGATAAAAAGATGGGGTTTATATCATATTGTAGAATCCCTCTACATCAGGTCATCTTTCTTAATGCGTTACTCTGTTCTTATGAACTTAATACTCTAGATGCATGCAGGATAGCAGTCGATGTGTGGAGTAATAGTAGTAGATGCAGGCATGAGTCGGTCTACTTGTCACGGACGTGATGCCTATATACATGATCATGCCTAGATAATCTCATAATTATCCGCTTTTCTATCAATTGCTCGAGAGTAATTTGTTCACCCACCGTAAAACTTATGCTATCTTGAGAGAAGCCACTAGTGAAACCAATGGTCCCTGGGTCTATCTTTTATCATATAAGCTTTCAATCTACTTTTATTTGCACCTTTACTTTTCCAATGTATATCATAAAATACCAAAAATATATTTATCTTATCATATTATCTCTATCAGATCTGACTTTCACAAGTGGCCGTGAAGGGATTGACAACCCCTTTATTGCGTAAGTTGCAATTTCTTTGTTTGTTTGTTTAGGTGCATGGGACTTTTGAGGAGCCTCCTACTGGATTGATACCTTGGTTCTAAAAAACTGAGGGAAATACTTACGCTACTATTGCTGCATCACCCTTTCCTCTTCAAGGAAAACCAACGCAAGCTCAAGACGTAGCAAGAAGTATTTCTGGCGCCGTTGCCGGGGAGGTCTTCGCTCAAGTCAAGACATACCAAGTACCCATCACAAACTCATCTCCCTCGCATTTACATTATTTGCCATTTGCCTCTCGTTTTCCTCTCCCCCACTTCACCCTTGCCATTTTATTCGCCCTCTCTTTCCCAATCTCCTCTCTCTTTCGCTTTCTCTCTTCTTCTTCCTCGCTTTTGTTTTCCATTATGTCTGAAATTGGGGAGATTATCGTCGATATGGACAATAATGATAACATGGAAAATTCTGATGCTCCTGCTGAAGAACCCCCTATCTTACATACTAAAAAGTTTCGAATCGGTAGTGGTAACATTATTGGAAAAGGTGTTATTCAAGATTTCTTTACTTGTGCCGGTGCTTTACCTTTTACGGGTGGTTCTATTCTTCATAGAACTAGTAGTCTTGCGGATGCTATCGCTATGCTTGTAGTTGAGCTCGAAAGACAATTTATGCATATGCATCCTTGCATACAAAGAATTTTCCTGGAATTTTCTAATATTGAGCATTCTTCTGTTAAGCGCGCTGTTACTATCTTTTTGGCTCATGAGTTTCGATTTATAATAAGAGAGGCCAAATAAATCTTTGCGCACTATAGGGTGGACGCCGGTCGTCCTCCCATAGAGGCGATCCTTGTCGATCAAGAGGAAATTAGGCGTTTTCAATCTTTGGACTATGTTGCTTTCAATGAAAACCTTAGAAAAAAGGTTCCTACCAATGTCCTAGTTGATAGAATTTCCAAACTTAATAATGATTTTGCTCTTCGAAATAATGATCTAGAATAATCTCTTGAGTATAGGCTCACGAAATTCTGCCAAAAGAGTGCTTATAATGATGAATTAGTTGTGCAATATGAAGGGCCAAAGGAGGAACCCATTCCTCCTGTGATTGATCTTGGGGACTTTTGTCCCATTAAATTTAGCCCTTTTGATTACTTTTGCTTGCCTCAAAGAAAACTTGCTGCTGAACGTAGAGAATATGAGATGAGTTTTCAAGATTTATCTTATTATTATGGCACTACTTGAATCTATCCTCGCTTTTATGCCTAGCTAGGGGCATTAAACGATAGTGCTAGTTGGGAGGCAACCCAATTTTATTTGTGTTTTTTGTTTTTGTTCCTGTTTAGTAATAAATTTTGCATCTAACTTCTGTTTAGATGTGTTTTTGTGTTTTAATTAGTGTTGGTGCCAAGTAGAACCTATAGGATAACCTATGGTGATAGTTAATTTGATTCTGCTAAAAAACAGAAACTTTGCATGCACTAAATTAGTTTTGTTAAATTACATAAACGTGCTTTTGCGTTGATTATTTTTGATGTAGTCAATAGACAAATTGCCTAGGACTTCCTATTTTGGTAGGATTTTTAGAGTTCTAGAATTATTCGTGGGTTAAAGATTGCTACAGACTGTTCTGTTTTTGACAGATTCTGTTTTTCGTGTGTTGTTTGCTTATTTTGATGCATTTATGGCTAGTATTAAGTGGTATGAATCATAGAGAACTTGGAATACAGTAGGTTTAACACCAATATAAATAAAAAATGAGTTCATTATAGTACGTTATGTGGTGGTTTTGCTTTCTTTCACTAACAGAGCTTATGAGATTTCCTGTTGAGTTTTGTGTTGTGAAGTTTTCAAGTTTTGGGTAAAGATTTGTTGGACTATGGAATAAGGAGTGGCAAAAGCCTAAGCTTAGGGATGCCCATGGCACCCCAATATATTCAAGATTAGCCAAAAGCCTAAGCTTGGGGATCCCCCAGGAAGGCATCCCCTCTTTCGTCTTAGTTCATTGGTAACTTTACTTGGAGCTATATTTTTATTCGCCACATGATATGTGTTTTGCTTGGAGCGTCTTGTATGATATTAGTCTGTGCTTTTTAGTTTACCACAATCATCCTTGCCGTACACACCTTTTGGGAAGAAGCCCACTTGATTGTAATTTATTAGAATACTCTATGTGCTTCACTTATATCTTTTGAGCTAGATAGTTTTTGCTCTAGTGCTTCACTTATATCTTTTAGAGAAGGGTGGTGGCTTAATTTTGAAGAGATTGTTGATCTCTCATGCTTAACTTATATTATTTTGAGATTCGCTTAGAACAGCATGGTATTTGCTATGGTTATAAAATTGGTCCTAGAATGGTAGGCATCCAAGTTGGGTATAATAAAAACTATCATAGATAGTGAATTGGATGCTATGATCAATTTGATGCTTGATAATTGTTTTGAGATATGGAGGTAGTGATATTAAAGTCATGCTAGTTGGGTGATTATGAATTTAAAGAATTCTTGTGTTGAAGTTTGTGATTCCAACCGCCCCGACCGTACAAGAAGGGCGTTCTCAAGGGTGCCCGCCGCATAGCCGATGAGTGCTCCAAAGATGTAATTTTTTGAGTAAACTCGCATTTGTTATCCGGTACGCTGAAGCTTTGTTCATATGCGTTTCTTCTTAATTTAAAATATTACCTTCTGTGCGGCCGTTTATCAAATCTGAGAGATGCAAGTCGTCGGCTTTGACCCCCATGCCACGAGTGCTGGGGTGTTCGGGATAAACCTGAGCGCTCTTGTTCCCATTCTTGGGTCCATCTAGGGAGGCGTTCAGCAGAACGAACCAGGCCGGAGGACTTATAATGCTTTATCACTCTCACTTAGCCATAGAATTCTATAATTTTAAATTTCGGTGAAGCCCCTAGTATTCGGAAGACCGAGTTCGGGGTGCTATCCACGCCTAGGCCGGATAAGTCCGGTTCCTCACTCGAAGCGGCATAAGTCTTTAAGGACTCGAAGAAACCTCGTGAACAGCGACCGGTCTCTCGCACTATCATGACAGTCAGTTTTAGCTTTCTCTACTAAGGTGTTAACCCAGCTCAACTGGGGCACAATCGTAGTAGTTCTCCCAGCGCTACCTTAGCCAACAATGTGGAACGTAAGGTACCAAAACATGGGAGCCGGGCAAACCCAACTATTGACCAAAGAAATGATTCAGAGCCGATGCATATAGTGCTATAAGTTCGGGGTGCCGCACTCGTTAGAGTGTTCGGTCTTCTCACACCATGTTATGGGGTGTTGTAAGCCCCTGGTGTATTATCCGTACCAAAGTGTACGGTTGCAGAATTTCATGACTGAACATATTTGTATATAAAAATAGATAAGTACAATAATAGGTAGGAGCTATATATTGTTTATTAAAAAAGGGATGCTGCGAAAGCAGAATGATACAAGAAGTGCGGTAAGCAAGAGATGGGAGTATTTGACATATTCCCCTCCAGGGGCAAGCTGCGGGATTGTAAGTAAAACAGGTATTAAACTCGTTATAGAGACCACCTGGACTTTTGGCGTGGCTTGCTTCCTCCCTGGCTGTTGCGTCGTTGGTTCGGCGAGTGTATTGCCGGACAGGCCTTCCGAATAGTTGGGTCCTGAAAGTGTGTGAAAAGGAAAACGGCGGTATAGGGAGCCCCCTAGTGCGGTTGAGCCGCATTCTGGGCGTGCCATTGTTGTGCCCCTCCCCTTATGCCCATGGTATTTCTAAGGCATAGTTATGTACGCGTGGTACTAGTATTGCCATTTGGCGGGGGCTGGGGTTGGGGCCGCACTGCTATGCTTGCTCGGAACGTGCCAGCCGGATTTGTTGTAGGTTACTTCGTGCTCGCTTGACGTTGTCTGGGCGTTTGGCACCTGGATTGGAGAACTGCCTTGAGAGGCTACTCTGTACTTCCGCCGCCAGGGCCGCCGTGTGCTCCTCCGTTCGGAGAGAGCGTTCGGTGTTTCCATATACCATGATGACTCCGCGAGGTCCTGGCATCTTGAGCTTGAGATATGCGTAGTGCGGCACCACATTGAATTTTGCAAATGCGGTTCGTCCGAGAAGGGCGTGATAGTCGCTGCGGAATGGAACTATGTCGAAGATTAACTCCTCGCTCCGGAAGTTATTCGGTGATCCGAAGACCACCTCGAGTGTGACCGAGCCTGTACAGCTGGCTTCTACCCCTAGTATGACACCTTTGTAGGTTGTCTTTGTGGGTTTAATCCTTGAAGGATCGATGCCCATTTTTCGCACTGTGTCCTGGTAAAGCAGGTTGAGGCTACTGCCGCCGTCCATTAGGACTCTGGTAAGGTGAAATCCGTTGATAATTGGGTCTAGGACCAGTGCGGCGAATTCGCCGTGACGGATGCTGGTGGGATGGTCCAGTCGATCGAAGGTGATCGGGCAGGAGGACCATGGGTTGAACTTTGGGGCGACTGGCTCCAGCGCATAGAAGTCCTTGAGAGCACGCTTCCGCTCCCTTTTGGGGATGTGGGTTGCATATATCATATTCACCGTCCGAACTTGCGGGGGAGATCCCTTCTGTCCTTTGTTGTTCGGTGGCCGGGGCCCCTCCTCGTCATTGCTATGTAGCCCCTTGTCTCTGGTCTCGGCACTTATCTTGCCTGCCTGCTTGAACACCCAACAATCCCTGTTGGTGTGATTGGCTGGCTTTTCGAGGGTGCCGTGTATCTGGCACGAGCGATCAAGTATCCGGTCTAAGCTGGATGGGCCCTGAGGGTTTCGTTTGAATGGCTTCTTCCGCTGACCCGGTTTAGAGCCTCTGAATCCGGCATTGACTGCCGTATCTTCAGTATTGTCACCGTTAATGCGGCGCTTATGCTTGTTGCGGCGTGACCTGCCGTTGTTATCCTTGGTATCCGAATTGCCGGGGCTCTTGGTTATGTTATTGCTACGAGCTAGCCAGCTGTCTTCTCCCGCGTAGAAGCGGGTCATGAGTGTCGTGAGGGCTGCCATAGACTTCGGCTTTTCCTGTCCTAGGTGCCGGGCAAGCAATTCGTCTCGGATGTTGTGCCTGAAGGCTGCAAGGGCCTCGGCATCCGGACAATCGACTATTTGGTTTTTCTTGGTTAGGAACCGTGTCCAGAATTGTTTGGCCGATTCCTCTGGCTGCTGGATTATGTGGCTTAGGTCATCGGCGTCTGGTGGTCGCACATACGTGCCCTAGAAGTTGTCAAGGAATGCGGATTCCAGGTCCTCCCAACAACTAATTGACTCTGCTGGCAGGCTATTAAGCCAATGTCGAGCTGGTCCTTTAAGCTTGAGTGGGAGGTATTTGATGGCGTGTAGATCATCACCACGGGCCATGTGGATGTGAAGGAGATAATCCTCGATCCATACCGCAGGATCTGTTGTGCCATCGTATGATTCGATGTTTACGGGCTTGAAGCCCTCGGGGATTTGATGATCCATTACTTCGTCTGTGAAGCATAGTGGGTGTGCGGCGCCCCTGTACTGGGCTATATCGCGACGAAACTCAGACGAGCTTGGTCTGTTGTATTCGGCCGGGCCATACTTATTATGTCCGGCGTGATGGCTAGCGTCACGCGAAGCGAGGCGCCCATGCGATCCGTAGATCGATCTTGTTTGCCTTGCCTTATTCTCCAAGATGTCTCGCAGGTCTGTTGTGTCACCCCGTACTCTAGTATGTTTTGAGCGGTGTCGGGGAGCGGCCTGGGTTGAGGGCCTGAAGGCCTCTCTATCGCGGCCACAGGGTGGCCGATCGGGCGCATCGTACGCTGGTGATGTAGGTTTAGTTGCTTCCTCCTCAAGTTGGGGAAGCAGCCTGCGCTTCGGGTAGCACTTGGATGGGCGTTCTAGTTTATACTCTTCTGCCGCCAGGACTTCGGTCCATGTGTCGGCTAGCAAGTCTTGGTCAGCTCTAAGCTGCTGCTGTTTCTTCTTGAGGCTGCTTGCCGTGGCTACGAGTCTGCGTTTGAAACGCTCTTGTTTGATGGGATCCTCTGGCACGTCGAATTCGTCGTCGTCGAGGCTTGCCTCTTCTTTGGAGGTAGGCATTTAATTGTCGTCCTCATCCTCTTTGTCGGCCGCTCTCTCATGAGGGCTGGATCCTTCGTCCTCCTGCACTGAATCCTGCTGGAGGGGGTTGTCTTCGGCACTGTCCGGCGTGTTGTTATCTCCGGTGCCGGAATCACCGTTTTTGCTTTGGCGGGACTTAGAGCGGCGCCGCTGACGTCGGCGCTTGGGTTGCTTCTAGGAGGGGTCATCCTCCGTTTTCTCCTCGCCATCCCCCGCTTTAGGGGTGTCCACCATGTATATGTCATATGACGAGGTGGCTTTCCAGTTCCCTATATGAACTGGTTCTTGATCGTCTCCTTCATCGGCGTCCGTGCCGTCGATGTCTTCGGAGTCGAAGTCGAGCATGTCGGTTAAATCATCGACAGTGGCTATGAAGTGGGTGGTGGGTGGGCTACGAATTTCTTCGTCGTCCGCATCCCAACCGTGTTGGCCGTAGTCCGGCCAGGGCTCTCCTGACAAAGAGAGAGACTTTAACGAATTCAGGATGTTGCCGAAAGGTGAGTGCTGAAAGACATCCGCGGTAGTGAACTCCATGACCGGAGCCCAATCGGGCTTAATCGGAAGAGGTGTGGGATTTACGGAGTCCGGCACCTTGGAGTCACAGGCCTTGCGAGGGACTAGGCTGGTATCCGCCTCTACCGCCGTAGAGATTGCAGTTTCCGGGGCGGCGTCCAACCGTCCGTCCCCGACTGGCGTAGTGGGCTCCGACCTAATGGTCGGAGCGGACACCTGAGCGACGCTCTGGGCGTTGTCCGATGACAGAGCTAAATCATGCCCATCGTGACAGTGCGGCGCGCCCGGTTGTGGCTCGAATCCGTCGAAGATCAAGTCCCCGCGGATGTCGGCCATGTAGTTTAAGCTTCCAAACCTGACCTGATGGCCAGGGGTGTAGCTTTCGATCTGCTCCAGATGGCCGAACGAGTCGGCCCGCAATGCGAAGCCGCCAAATACGAAGATCTGTCCGGTGAGAAAAGTCTCATCCCGGACCGCATCGCGATTGACGAGTGAAGAAGCCATCGGGCCTAAAGGCGACGACACAGAGGAACTCTCAATGAAAGCACCAATGTCGGTGTCAAAACCGGCGGATCTCGGGTAGGGGGTCCCGAACTGTGCGTCTAGGCGGATGGTAACAGGAGACAAGGGATACGATGTTTTTACCCAGGTTCGGGCCCTCTCGATGGAGGTAAAACCCTACTCCTGCTCGATTAATATTGATGATATGGGTAGTACAAGAGTAGATCTACCACGAGATCAGAGTGGCTAAACCCTAGAATCTAGCCTATGGTATGATTGTTCTTCGTCCTACAGACTAAAACTCTCCAGTTTATATAGACATCGAAGAGGGCTAGGGTTACACAGAGTCGCTTACAATGGGAGGAGATCTTCATATCGTATCGCCAAGCTTGCCTTCCACGCCAAGGAAAGTCCCATCCGGACACGGGACGGAGTCTTCAATCTTGTATCTTCATAGTCCGGGAGTCCGGCCAAAGGTCTTAGTCCGACCATCCGGACACCCCCTAATCCAGGACTCCCTCAGTAATGTCGGTGTCAAAACCGGCGGATCTCGGGTAGGGGATCCCGAACTATGCGTCTAGGCGGATGGTAACAGGAGACAAGGGACATGATGTTTTTACCCAGGTTCGGGCCCTCTCGTTGGAGGTAAAACCCTACTATTGCTTGATTAATATTGATGATATGGGTAGTACAAGAGTAAATCTACCACGAGATCAGAGTGGCTAAACCCTAGAATCTAGCCTATGGTATGATTGTTGTTCGTCCTACGGACTAAAACTCTCCGGTTTATATAGACACCGGAGAGGGCTAGGGTTACACAGAGTCGGTTACAATGGGAGGAGATCTTCATATCGTATCGCCAAGCTTGCCTTCCACGCCAAGGAAAGTCCCATCCAGACACGGGACGGAGTCTTCAATCTTGTATCTTCATAGTCCGGGAGTCCGGCCAAAGGTCTTAGTCCGGCCATCTGGACACCCCCTAATCCAGGACTCCCTCAGTAGCCCCTGAACCAGGCTTCAATGACGACGAGTCCGGCACGCAAGTTGTCTTCGGCATTGCAAGGCAGGTTCCTCCTCCGAATATTCCATAGAAGATGTTGAACACCAGGGTAGTGTCCGGCTCTGCAAAATAAGTTCCACATTCCATCGTAGAGAGAATAATATTTGTATCAATCGGATCTGCTGACGTATTCTGCGACGTGACATCATGCCACGGCCAGGCTTTTATTCATTTTATTGTTCCACCTCAGCGCGTTTAGCGAGGCGGTTTCCTTGGCACGTCTTGTCAAAGCAGAGATCGTGTCCCCTTATTCCGGGATTCTCATCAATACGGGTGTGGGTAACCCAACCGTGACTTAGGTATGATTCCCTAATTGAAAGCAAGTCTCAAACGGTTACAGGGAGGGCTCTTGGTATTCACCTCCTTTATAAAGGAACCAAGGCCCGGCTCCCTTCTTCTCAAACCAATCAAATCTGCCCCTCGCTTCGAGTTCCAACACCCAAAGCTCTAGTTTTAGGCGCTTCGAACCTTCGAAGATGTCCGGCTCCGACCTACAAGGCCGGTGGATGCCTTGCTCCATTACGGAAGAAGATGTGTGAAAGCTACGAGATGCCAGGTATCTAACCAGCGAAATCTCGCATAGACTGCCTACTCAAGGGCAAGCGGTTCCCGCTCCCCAGCCCGGTGAAAGCGTGGTGTTCGCATCTCACTTCCTTCGGGGGCTAGGCTTCCCGATCGATCCCTTTGTGAGGGGGCTTATGTATTACTACGGCCTGGAGTTCCACGACCTAGCTCCGGAGTCCATCCTCCAGATCTCATCATTCATCGTCGTGTGCGAGGCCTTCCTCCATATCACCCCTCACTTCGGATTGTGGCTAAAAACTTTCAAAGTGGAACTGAAAATGATCGAGGGGCAGCACGCTGAGTGCGGAGGGGCTATAATAAGCAAGATGGACGACGCTCCATGGCCCGAAGGCTCCTTTCAAGAGGAGCTCGGCTTATGGCAATGTGACTGGTTTTACATCACAGCCCCTAGGGGCACCACATGGGTGGCACCGCCTACTTTTCGCTCGGGTCCCCCACCATGGCTGGCATCATGGGTTAATGAAGGACTTATCTGGGGGCCGCCAAAAGATGTGCCCTTGCTGCAGGGCCGTATTTGAGATCTCCCAGAAAGAGATATCAATCTGACCGTGGTGGCACAAGTCATGGTGATTCGCCGCACACTGCCCTGCAAACGTCGACCTCTCCGCCTGTGGGACTTCAATCCCGAGGGACCACGGGTCCTACAACACTTCATGGGAACGACACCCATGGAGATGTACAAATTGTTGTTCGGAACGCAAGCAAGGTGTCCGAATTTGTCCGAGGACGCTGGTCTGAGCTGCAACCGCCCAGATGCTAAAGTAAGTAGCCCCGTATTTGCACATACCATCCATATTTTTATCAAATCTACCCTTTAGCAGAGTTGCCCTTTGAACAGGAGTGGATAGCGAGGGCAAAGCTTATCAGGTGTCCAGCCTCCCTGCCCGAGACCGTGCCAAATCCCATGCTGACCAGGATGCTAGAGGCCGCGCCGTTGGCGGAAGGTGAAGGGGGGAACCAAGGAGGTACCGCCTCCACGAAGGAGGCCATTAGGAAGTGAAGAATCGAAAATTCTCCCGACCAGGGAAAGAAAAGGACTGCCTCCGAAGACCCGGAGGTGATAACCTCAAAACGGGGAAAGAAATCTTCATCAGAGGGTTCGGCACCGGAGAACGTTTCAGCCGAATCGCCCCCTAAAGGGGACCCGCTCTCCCCCGAGGCGTAAGTGAGGGGAGGGGTTCCATAATGAATCACATTCATGTTTTATTCCTGAGGAAAATAACCGAAGCATTATCTTGCAGTTCGGATCTCAACCCTTCTCAGCAGAGCTCATCTTCAGGGGATCTTCGTCCAGAGATGATAGAGAGCGAAACGCCTCCCCTTGTTCCACCGTCTTACGAGGCTGGCGACCCCGAGGTATCGTCCCGGAGGGCTTTTTCAAGTCCAGACCCTGGGAAAGGTCATCAGACTAGTCCGGAACCCTCTTGCGCACCGGCGGAGGTGCTGAAGGATCTGCTTGGTAGGGCGTCCATCTCAGAAGAACACCGTATGTTGATGGATACGGTGATTGGAAGGATTTCATCCGCAGAAAGCGGATTGTACGAAGCTGCCAAGAGTTTACTAACAGGCTTTGAGGTGTGTAAAAAGGTGTACCTTTTGGTAGAGCCGCATATTAAATGTGCCCTGTATGAATAGTAGCCCCTGAGACTCTGTGTGTCGTCACGAGTGATGGCGCACAGAGGATCATAATCCCAGGTATAATATGTCGCCTATTCCATGAAGGTGGCGAGGCATTCGGTGGCTAGCCGGACTGATGAATCTGCCAAACTAAAGCGGCAACTTGACGTAGTAGATGCCGACATCGCGCTTGTAAATAAGCGGCTAGACGAGGCTCAAGGTATGTTCAAAAGACACCCAGTAATAGGAGCTTGATGCTCAGGCCTTATATATATATATATACTTGATGTAGATGGTGCTGCTGCCGGGGAGAACCTTCGGGCGGAACTTGCCCGAGCCAAGGAGCAAGCAAGGAAAAGTGATGCGGCTGCTGTTAAAGCGGCTGAAGAGCTAAAAGCCGAACAGGCTGCTCACTGCCAGAGCAAGAAGGAAATGGCCGAGATGGCCATAAAATTGAGGGATGCTACCGATCGCTGTAGATTGCTTGAACAACAAGATAGGGCAGCTTAGAAGGATCTTGAAAAGAGCACTGCCGAAGCCAAGGATACTCGCTCTGCCATGAGAGCGATGAAGGAGGAGCTGCGTCAGGCCGGAGATATCACGGCTGGAAAGCCTTATATGCTGCGGATGAAGTTCGGAGACCCCAAGTATGCTCCATTAGACCGGCAGTGGAGTTCGGACAACGCTTATGTGGATTTGGCCGCAAGTGCGGCGGACGCGACCGAACACTTCCACAGCCGAGGTGACCATAAATTGGAAGAGCTTTTTTGGTCGCAGTACCACAATCCAGAACGCCCACTGTCAGTCTCCGACCGTTTAGCCGCCTGGGCGGAGCTGAACAGATTATCCGGACTCGGCATGAAATATGTTGCGAGTCGTCTGTGGCCGGAGAAGCCGGAGCCGAAGAGTTATTTTGGCTTGGTGCAGCAATTTCTTGGTTCAGTGCCGCATGCTGATGCAATGAAAAGGTCGGTGTGCATAGAGGGCGCACAGATGGCTCTTGCCCGTGTCAAGACATACTGGACAGATATGAAGGCCAATATTGTTGCGTCCCAAGATTCGGACGAAAGTCGAGTACCTGCCAAGCACTATTTTGAGGAAGTTCTTCCTGGCGCTCGTATAATAGAGTCGCAGTGCTCGAAGGATGTTGTGTTCGAATAGCTTATACTATTTGTAAAACGAATTGTGTTTGTATGAAAAAAAGCTTTTTTTATACTTGTGCTTGCAAGAATCATGATGCCTCCTGTGCGGCCGCTTAATGTGTATATTTGTATATAACCTGAAAGATGGCAGTCGTTGGCTTCAGCCCCCACGCATAGAATGCGGGGGTGTTCGCAAAAAGGCGCCTGTTCACACTTAATCCAACGTCTTGGTCCTATAAAGGAGGTGGTGGTGCGGCGAACTAGGAAACCGGACTATAATGCTTTATCAGTTTCACTTAGCCATAGGAGTTTGACAGTGGGACTACTGAATAGCCCCTAGGGGCACCGCGCTTGCCCGAATTCAGGGCGCGAGTGTGCCTGATCGGGAAGCGGCCCTTTGTTAATGCGGGGGAATCCTAAAGATTCCGAAAGTCATCGAGTGGTTGACCAGTCTCTCGCTATATCATGACAATCAGTTTTTGGCTTTCTCTACTGAGGTGCTCACCCGGCCGAACCGGGGCACAATCGCAGTAGTTCTCCTGGTGCCGCGTTAGCTGATATAACGGAACGTAAGTCAGAAAAACACAGGAGCCGGGCAAACCCAACATTTGACCAAAGACATGATTCGGAGCTGATGCATATAGGGCCAAACTCGCGACGCCGAACACTCCCTAAGGTGTTCGGTCTTTATGAAGACGGGCCGAAATAGAGCCCTTGGTAAAAAAGCCCCTAGTGTCCAGGTATGCGCAAAAATTCTGGCGTGGCCACATGCCAAGACGCCAGCCTCCTCCTCGGCTATAGAGAAAACCGGGGGATGTTATCAACAAGAGACAGTAAAAAAGGTTTACGCAGGGTCTTAATCTGAAAAGAATCCTTGGAACGGGTCCCTGCTGCACGTCTGCACCTGTGTCTCCGTCGTGCCGTATCCTGGACGGGCGTAGCACGATGCTCGTCTGCGAAAGAGAGGAACTTAGTAAAAAATAAGCGTGCGAGAAATCTATATCGAAATAAACAAAATATAGTTGGAGCAAGAGTTGGGCCGTATTGTCTCCGGGCGTGAGCACACGGAGCCCCTTGCACGAGGGTATGCGGTAATTTAAGAATATTGACACTGGACTCGTCGAGGCGTGTCCGGGATAGTAGGGCTGGGTTTGTGGGCAGCTGTCTAGGCAACCGCACCCCTGCCCGTACTTTGGGGGTCAATTTATGTTCCCTTCTAATGAGATGATGCCCTTTGGACCGGGCATTTTAAGTGTGAGGGATGCGTAGTGCGGTATTACGTTAAAGAGGGCGAAAGCTTCACGTCCCAGTAGCGCTTGATAGCGACTTACGAATGGGGCGATGTGGAATGTTAGCTTTTCGCTTCGGAAGTTGTCGGGTGATCCGAACTTGACTTCTAACGTAAGGGAACCCATACTTGGGGTATCCGAACCTGGCGTTACTCCTTGAGAGGAAGTGTTGCCGAGGTGGATTGTGACTGGGTTTACCCCGAGTTTGCGAACTGTGTCCTGATATAATAGGTTCAAGTCGCTGCCGCCGTCCATAAGGGTGTTTGTAAATTGGAGTCCGTTAATGATTGGATTTAAGACCAAGGCAGTCCAGCCTACGTTCTGGTCTCCTCTAGAGTAATCCAGATGATCAAAGGTGATTGGTTGTAACAACCAGTGGGGTTGCTCCTCCGGGGCTGGCTGTACGGCGCGTGTCATTGTAGGTGCCATTCTATTCTTCCCCTTCGTCACATGAAGTAGATTTACTGTCTTGACTTCTTGTGGGAACTTCTTTTGTTCTCTGGTGATCTGCTCGTGGGGTACATTGTCATCTTCGCTTGGTGCTTTCATTGAGAGTTCCTCTGTGTCGTCGCCTTTAGGCCCGATGGCTTTTTCGCTCGTCAATCACGACGCGGTCCGGGGTGAGATCTTTCTCCCCGGACAGATCTTCGTATTCGGCGGCTTCGCACTGCGGGCCGACTCATTTGGCCATCTGGAGCAGATCGAATGCTACGCCCCTGGCCATCAGGCCAGGTTTGAAAGCTTAAACTACACGACTGACATCCGCGGGGGCTTGATCCCCGACGGATTCGGGCCACGACCGGGCGTGCCGCACTGTCTCGATGGGCATGATCTAGCTCTGCCGCCGGACAACGACCAGAGTGCCGCTCAGGTGTTCACTCCGACCATTAGTTCGGACCCGACTGCGCTAGCCAGGGACGGACGGTTGGACGCCACCCCAGGAGCCGCAATCTCTGCGGCGATAGAGCCGAATACCTGCCAAGTCCTTTGCAAGGCCGGTAACTCCAAGGTGCCGGACTCTGTTCCGGACTCTGAATATTCTGCACTCCTTTCGATCGAACCCGATCGGGCTCCGATCATGGAGTTCACCACCGCGGACGTATTTCAGCACTCGCCCTTTGGCGATATCCTAAATTCGCTAAAGTCCCTCTCTTTATCGAAAGAACCCCGACCGGTCTACGGTCGGGGCGGTTGGGATGCGGACGACGAAGTTCGAACCCCACCCATCACCCACTTGATAGCCACTGTCGAAGATATAACCGACATGCTCGATTTCGACTCCCAAGATATCGACGGTATGAACGCCGATAAAGGAGACGATCAAGAACCAGCACCTATAGGGCTCCGGAAAACCACCTCATCATACGATGTATGCATGGTGGACACACACAACAGAAACGACAACGAGGACCAAAAGGATGCGGCCAGGGATCGCTCCCCCAAAAAACAATCAAAGCGGCGGCGTAAGCACAAGGCAAAGCCCCACCTCGACAAAAACCCAGCCATAGAGCAGGGTGACTCAACGGACGATGAACATGCCATCGAGCATCCGTCCAAGCAGGGCGGACAATCCGAACAACCAATCCCCGGGAAGGATAATAGCCCGGATGACCTAACACCAGACAAATTGCTGGAACATCAGAACCTCCACCAAAGGCTCGTCGCCACTGCATGTAGCCTGAAAAAGCAGAAGCGGAGGCTCAAGACAGCGGAGGATGCACTCAGGATCAGATGGGGCAAAGTACTCAATACCGCACACAAGTACGGCAGTAGTCGCCACACAAAGAGCTATCCGAAGCGGAAATTACTACCGGAATTTGACAAAGAGGCCATAAAGCCCCCACAGTCAAAAAATAAGGAAGCCACAAGGTCGGATAGACGACCCTACGATCAATCTCACGCGTCAAAGGACGCGGCACTCAATATAGCGCGCGATCCATCCAAGAATCCGCATCAGAAAACTGGCCCTACCAGATCCATCTATAGGCCAAGAAAGCAAGCTCCAATGAGTGATGCAACGCAAAAAATACCCGAAAATCGCGGCACGCCTAAATACAGGGGCGCCGCACACCCCCTATGTTTAACCGATGAGGTGCTGGATCATGAATTCCCAGCCGGATTCAAGCCAGTGAACATAGAACCATACAACGGAACAACAGACCCTGGAGTCTGGATCGAGGACTACATCCTCCACATACACCTGGCCAGAGGAGACGACCTCCACGCCATAAAATACTTACCCCTTAAGCTCAAAGGGCCAGCCCGACATTGGCCTAAAAGCCTTCCCGAAAACACCATGGGAAGTTGGGCAGTGCTTGAGGATGCTTTCCGGGCAAATTTTCAAGGGACCTATGTCCGGCCCCCGGATGCAGATGATCTGAGTCATATAACTCAGCAGCCCGGAGAGTCAGCGCGGAAGCTCTAGAACAGATTCCTTATCAAAAAGAATCAGATAGTCGACTGTCCGGACGCAGAGGCCCTAGCAGCTTTCAAACATAGCATCCGAGACGAATGGCTCACCAAACACCTCGGCCAAGAAAAGCCGCGAACAATGGCCGCGTTAACAAGCCTCATGACCCGCTTCTGTGAAGGAGAGGATAGCTGGTTGGCAAGAAGCAGCACCAACGACCCGAATACGTCTGAACTCAGAGATGGGAACGGGAAGCCGCGCCGGAACAAAGAACCGCGCCGGATAAGGGACAACAGCCCGATGAGCACGGCAGTAAATGCCGGATTCAAAAGCTCTTGGCAAAATCAGAAAAAGATGCCCCCCAAAGATGATAGGGACGAGCTATCCAGCCTTAACAAAATTTTGGACAAAATATGTCAAATCCACAGCACTCCGGGGAGACCCGCAAACCATACCCATAGAGATTGTTGGGTCTTTAAGCAGTCCGGCAAGCTCAACGCCGAACACAAGGAGCTCAACACACCAAGTGAAGATGATAATGCACCCCACGAGCAGATCACCGGAGAACAAAAGAAGTTCCCACAAGAAGTCAAGACAGTAAATCTACTTCATGTGACGAAGGGGAAGAATAGAACGACACCTAGAACGACACGCGGCGTACAGCCAGCCCAGAGGAGCAACCCCACTGGTTGTTACAACCAATCACCTTTGATCATCTGGATTACTCTAGAGGAGACCAGAACGCATGCTGGACTGCCTTGGTCTTAAATCCAATCATTAACGGACTCCAATTTACAAACACCCTTATGGACGGCGGCAGCGACTTGAACCTATTATATCAGGACACAGTTCGCAAACTCGGGGTAAATCCAGTCGCAATCCACCTCGGCAACACTTCCTTTCAAGGAGTAACGCCAGGTTCGGATACCCCAAGTATGGGTTCCCTTACGTTAGAAGTCACGTTCGGATCACCCGACAACTTCCAAAGCGAAAAGCTAACATTCCACATCGCCCCATTCGTAAGTCGCTATCAAGCGCTACTGGGACATGAAGCTTTCGCCCGCTTTAACGCAATACCGCACTATGCATCCCTTACACTTAAAATGCCCGGTCCAAAGGGCATCATCTCATTACAAGGGAACATAAATTGACCCCCAAAGTACGGGCAGGGGTGCGGTTGCCTAGACAGCCACCCACAATCCCAGCCCAACTATCTCGGACATGCCTCGACGAGTCCGGTGTCAATATGCTTAAATTACCGCATACCCTCGTGCAAGGGGCTCCGTGTGATCACGCCCGGAGACAATACGGCCCAACTCTTGCTCCAACTATATTTTCTTTATTTTGATATAGATTTCTCGCACGCTTATTTTTTACTAAGTTCCTCTCTTTCGTAGACGAGCATCGTGCTTCGCTCGTCCAGGATACGGCACGACGGAGACACAGGCGCAGACATGCAGCAGGGACCCGTTCCAAGGATGCTTTTCAGATTAAGACCCTGCGTAAACCTTTTTTTACTGTCTCTTGTTGATAACATCCCCCGGTTTTCTCTATAGCCGAGGAGGAGGCTGGCGTCTTGGCATGTGGCCACGCCAGAATTTTTGCACATACCTGGACACTAGGGGCTTTTTTTACCAAGGGCTCTATTTCGGCCCGTCTTCATAAAGACCGAACACCTTAGGGAGTGTTCGGCATCGCGAGTATGGCCCTATATGCATCAGCTTCGAATCATGTCTTTGTTCAAATGTTGGGTTTGCCCGGCTCCTAATTTTGCTGCCTTACGTTCCATTATATCGGCTAACGCGGCACCAGGAGAACTACTGCGATTGTGCCCATGTTCGGCCGGGTGAGCACCTCAGTAGAGAAAGCCGAAAACTGACTGTCATGATATAGCGAGAGAATGGTCAACCACTCGATGACTCTTGGAATCTTTAGGATTCCCCCGCATTAACGAAGGGCCGCTTCCCGGTCAGGCACACTCGCGCCCCAAATTCGGGCGAGCGCGGTGCCCCTAGGGGCTATTCAGTAGTCCCACTGTCAAACTCCTATGGCTAAGTGAAAGTGATAAAGCATTATAGTCCGGTTGCCTAGTTCGCCGCGCCACCACCTCCTTTATAGGACCAAGACGTTGGATTAAGTGCGAACAGGCGCCTTTGTGCGAACACCCCCGCATTCTATGCGTGGGGGCTGAAGCCAATGTCTGCCATCTTTCAGGTTATATACAAATATATACATTAAACGGCCGCAGAGGAGGCATCATGATTCTTGCAAGCACAAGTATAAAAAAAGCTTTTTTCATACAAACACAATTCGTTTTAAAAATAGTATAAGCTATTCGAACACAACATCCTTCGAGCACTGCGACTCTATTATACGAGCTCCAGGAAGAACTTCCTCAAAATAGTGCTTGGCAGGTACTCGGCTTTCGTCCGAATCTTGGGATGCAACAATACTGGCCTTCATATCTGTCCAGTATGTCTTGACACGGGCAAGAGCCATCTGTGCGCCCTCTATGCACGCCGACCTCTTCATTGCATCAGCATGCGGCATCGAACCAAGAAATTGCCGCACCAAGCCAAAATAACTCTTCGGCTCTGGCTTCTCCGGCCACAGACGACTCGCAACATATTTCATGGCGAGTCCGGATAATCTGTTCAGCTCCGCTCAGGCGGCTAAACGGTCGGAGACTGACAGTGGGCGTTCTGGATTGTGGTACTGCGACCAAAAAAGCTCTTCCAATTTATGGTCACCTTGGCTGCGGAAGTGTCCGGTCGCGTCTGCCGCACTTGCGGCCAAATCCAGATAAGCATTGTCCGAACTCCACTGCCGGTCTAATGGAGCATACTTGGGGTCTCTGAACTTCATCCGCAGCATATAAGGCTTTCCAGCCGTGATATCTCCGGCCTGACGCAGCTCCTCCTTCATTGCTCTCATGGCAGAGCGAGTATCCGTGGCTTCGGTAGTGCTCTTTTCAAGATCCTTCTGCTCTTTCCGGCAGTTCGGACATGCACTTTAGGGCATGCCTCCCAGGGAAAGGAACCCCTAATGGTACTATTCTCTCTGGAAGATGTTTCTTACTAACCATGTAATATAACATAACTAGTTGGGCACTTGTCTGCTAAAGCACTTATGACCCCTACGCCTTGTCTCCATGCATGCCCCGGTTCTTACATAACCAAGAGGTATTCGGACACACTCCAGACTGTAGGGTCCAGAGGTCGAAGCGAAAAGGTCCGCAATGACAAACGATCTACAATCCGGCTAGAGGACATTTTTATGTCAGTTTTACAGAGTCAATCCGACTCGGCATATTCTTATTCAATGCCATCCAATGCGCGGTCTAATTTACAGTCCTATTGGGAATACTTTGTAGCCAGGTCCACCTGGCCATATGCCAAGCTGACCAGGATCTCCTTTCCGTCCGGACCTATAGGGCTGACCTCGGCCATGTGGTTTGGGTCAGCCTTCGTGTACCGAGTCTTCACCATGGCCCAGGCCTCCCTGGCACCTTGACGGCAAGCCCATATCTTCCACAACCGGAAGCGCTGCCGCACTCCCTCCAGCTTCTTGGCAAGCTCCTCAAGGCCTTCGGGCATGGAGAGGGATGGCCACATAGCCTGGATGACGCCTTGCATTGCCTGCCGAACTCGCTCGTGTAGTTGCAACAGCTCGGGAAGAAGGTCTCCCGATGAACCGGGCATTTCCTCCGCCGGACGACCCGTCAGCAGACCTACAAACATAGCTCTGTCAATCGACGTCCTCGCCGAATTCTTTTTTCGAAGATTCGTTCAAGCACTTACTAAAAATGCCGCGTCGAAGTCGCCGATTCTCCTTCACGGCAGAAGACAGCTGAATACGAACATCTTTCAGTTCCTCGCCAAGCTGGGTATTGGCGTCTTGAAGCTTGTTCTTCTCTTGCCTCACCCTCGTTAGCACGTTCTCGCCAGCCTTTAGTTGGCGTAGGAGTTGTTGCTGGTCCAGATTTCCTCCGGCCTCATCTGCATTATTATAGTCAGGGTTGCACGCCCGCCGTATTTCAAAACGGAGGTACCTTTCGAAGCACATATTACCTGCGGGTGTCCCCTTGACATTCTATGAAGTGGCCAATGCGGCCTCGAGCTGAGCCTTGCACTCTTCGAGCTCCTGGGACAATTGCGTGTTCTTCTTTGTAAGACACTACATAGCACATGATCCTTCAAATAGTTATTTTCACTGTTTCAAGTCTCGGGGGTACTGACATATATAACCTTTAATTTTACTCACCTGTATGTCTTTCACATACTGCTCCGTGACTCTGGCTAGACCATTTTGAGCAGCACGGAGATATGCATCTCCTGTATTAAAGGCGTCCAACACCTCTGGGGAAAACACGCGTCACGAAGAATAGTCCGGCGACGCCTGTGGTTCAGGGCACTCTCCACCTCTGAATTGGTGGCAGATAGCCCGTCGGTGCCCTCTGTCGGAGGAGCGGACGAGGCGCATCCCGTGTCCGTCTCCACTTTCGGACCCGGTCTCGAACCTTGGCCGGTGGACATAGTCCGGCGGGATCTCTTCTTCCTAAGAAAATCATGAGCATTAGTAAGACTCAAGGGCGTAAACCCTAGGCATTAAATCCGCACGCCATACCATTGCGCCGGAATCTCGATCCGGTCCACACGTTTTTTGACCCGCTTGGCTTCAGCGGCCCTTGTTGGCTGCCCATCGCGGGCTCGACCTTCTACCTCAAGGATTTACCCTGCGAAACATTGTTAGTACATGACATGCAAGATAAAGCATTAGAATACTGGGACTTCGGTCTTAGTTACCTTGGAGGCTGGAAGTAGTTCGGGGTAGTCGGCCGTGATGGCCACTAAGGAGTTATCCTTGCTCAACTGATGAAATACTCCATCAATTAACTCCACGCATAAGTCCGGATCTTCTTGGGAGTCCGGATCGAGGGGCCGTCCCGGGTCCTCGGGTTGTGGAGCAGGGCTGTTTATTTCCTTCACAGCCTGGCACAGCTCCTGCGTTTGAACATTACTAAGTCTAAGTACTCAACTACGGGAATTTCACAAACGGACATGCAAGTGAAAGTGTCCGCTCACCCAACTAGGAGGATTGTACATACAAAATCCGCCTTCCGGGTTGACACGGAGGAATTCTTCCTCTTCCCCCTTGTACAAAGCGGATAAGATTCTCGTTAAAGTGGCGGTGGAATCTGGCCCCTTGTGACCGCACCGGGTGGCGTCATCCTCCCCGTTGAAATCCCACATGGGGTGGCCTTTGTATTGAAGCGGCTGCACCCCTCGCGTAATGCATACGGCCATGAACTTAATCATGGTCAGTCCGGAGTGAGCCAACAACCTTATCCGGCTCATCAGGTACAGGACGTCCCTGTCAGCTTCCCTCTGAGGGTTCCGTGGGCGCCAACTCAGGCGCTTCTTCAACGGGGCATTATTGAACTCAGGGAGGCCGATCCGTACAGGGTCCGGCAGGGGTACGTCATCTGTATAAAACCACTCCGTGGGCCAGTCTTCGGACGCCCTCTTTGGGGTGCCGGATAGATATCCGGTTCCGGTGATGCGCCATAGCTCGGCTCCGCCCACCTGATAAATAGACCCCTCCTGAGAACGGGGCACAAGTCAAAACAACCTCTTGCACAGTACGAAATGGGCCTCAACACCCAAGAACAGCTCGCAGAGGGCCACGAAGCCCGCGATGTGCAGAATGGAGGCGGGCGTGAGGTTATGTAGCTGGAGGCCGTAGAACTCTAGCAACCCTCGGAGAAACGGATGAATTGGAAATCCTAGTCCTCTCATCAAATAAGGGAGTAGGCATACCCGCTCTCCTTGAGAGGGATTGGGAACGCCCTCCGCCTACTCTCCGCCACTATAGGCAGCAATCCCGGCCCGAACAGGGACCATATATGCTGGGGGAGAAGCCCCTTGGACTGAAGCACTACTAACTTGCTATGTGGGACGGAGCACCGCCCCCAATCTCCGGGCCGTGGGTTGGAGGAGCGAGAGGAGGATCGACATCGACTGACCATGTTGGAATGGATCTCTGTCAGAGGCGCTCTGATGAAGACTCGCAGAGGGAAGATGGTGCGAGTTAGATCTAAATCCCCGTCTCTTTTATGGGCGGCTCGTTAACGCAATCGGGGGGGGGGGGGGTAAGTGAAAAGAAAACCCCCTAGATTTTTGCATTCGCTTGACACGTGGAAGATGGTCATTATGGGACACAGAAGCCGAGGAGGACAGCACACACTGGAAGCCGGACACTATTCGATGGATACAGAGAATTTGCAGGGGTACCCGCCTTGCAATGCCGAAGACAACTTGCGCGCTGGACTCGTCGTCATTGAAGCCTGGTTCAGGGGCTACTGAGGGAGTCCTGGATTAGGGGGTGTCCGGATGGCCGGACTAAGACCTTTGGCCGGACTCCCGGACTATGAAGATACAAGATTGAAGACTCCGTCCCGTGTCCGGATGGGACTTTCCTTGGCGTGGAAGGCAAGCTTGGCGATACGATATGAAGATCTCCTCCCATTGTAACCAACTCTGTGTAACCCTAGCCCTCTCTGGTGTCTATATAAACCGGAGAGTTTTAGTCCGTAGGATGAACAACAATCATACCATAGGCTAGATTCTAGGGTTTAGCCACTCCGATCTCGTGGTAGATCTACTCTTGTACTACCCATATCATCAATATTAATCAAGCAGGAGTAGAGTTTTACCTCCATTGAGAGGGCCCGAACCTGGGTAAAAACATCGTGTCCCTTGTCTCCTGTTACCATCCGCCTAGACGCACAGTTCGTGACCCGCTACCCGAGATCCGCCGGTTTTGACATCGACATTGGGGATCCCCCAGGAAGGCATCCCCTCTTTCGTCTTAGTTCATTTGTAACTTTACTTGGAGCTATATTTTTATTCTCCACATGATATGTGTTTTGCTTGGAGCGTCTTGTATGATATTAGTCTTTGCTTTTTAGTTTACCACAATCATCCTTGCTGTACACACCTTTTGGGAAGAAGCCCACTTGATTGGAATTTATTAGAATACTCTATGTGCTTCACTTATATCTTTTGAGCTAGATAGTTTTTGCTCTAGTGCTTCACTTATATCTTTTGGAGCAGGGTGATGGCTTAATTTTGAAGAGATTGTTGATCTCTCATGCTTCACTTATATTATTTTGAGATTCTCTTAGAACAACATGGTATTCGCTATGGTTATAAAATTGGTCCTAGAATGGTAGGCATCCAAGTTGGGTATAATAAAAACTATCATAGAAAGTGAATTGGATGCTATGGTCAATTTGATGCTTGATAATTGTTTTGATATATGGAGGTAGTGATATTAAAGTCATGCTAGTTGGGTGATTATGAATTTAAAGAATGCTTGTATTGAAGTTTGTGATTCCCGTAGCATGCACGTATGGTGAACCACTTTGTGATGAAGTTGGAGCACAATTTTATTTATTGATTGTCTTCCTTATGAGTGGCGGTCGGGGATGAGCGATGGTCTTTTCCTACCAATATATTCCCCTAGGAGCATGCGCGTAATACTTTGTTTTTGATGACTTGTAGATTTTTGCAATAAGTATATGAGTTCTTTTGACTAATGTTGAGTCCATGGATTATACGCACTCTCACCTTTCCACCATGGCTAGTGTCTCTTGTACCGTGCAACTATCGCCGGTACCATACACCCACCATATACATTCCTCAAAACAGCCACCATACCTACCTATTATGGCATTTCCATAGCCATTCCGAGATATATTGCCACCATTCCGTTTATATGAGATGCATCATCATTGTCATATTGCTCTTTGCATGATCATGTAGTTGCCATCGTATTTTTGGCAAAGCCACCTCCATAATTTTCATACATGTCGCTCTTGATTCATTGCATATCCCGGTACACCGCTGGAGGCATTCATATAGAGGCATATCTTGTTCTAGTTTTGAGTTGTAATTCTTGAGTTATAAGTAAATAAAAGTGTGATGATCTTCATTATTAGAGCATTCTCCCAGTGAGGAAAGGATGATGGAGACTATGATTCCCCCACAAGTCGGGATGAGACTTCGGACTTTATAAAAAAAAGAGAAAAAAAAGAGAAAGGCCAAAAAGAAAAAAAGAGAAAGGCCAAAGAAAAAAAAGAAAAAAAAACAATGAGAGAAAAAGAGAGAAGGGACAATGCTACTATCCTTTTTACCACACTTGTGCTTCAAAGTAGCACCTTGATCTTCATGATAGAGAGTCTCCTATGTTGTCACTTTCATATACTAGTGGGAATTTTTCATTATAGAACTTGGCTTGTATATTCCAATGATGGGCTTCCTCAAAATGTCCTAGGTCTTCGTGAGCAAGCGAGTTGGATGCACACCCACTTAGTTTCTTTTGTTGAGCTTCCATACATTATAGCTCTAGTGCATCCGTTGCATGGCAATCCCTACTCACTCATATTGATATCTATTAATGGGCATCTCCATAGCCCGTTGATACGCCTAGTTGACGTGAGACTATCTTCTCCCTTTTTGTCTTCTCCACAACCACCATTCTAACCCACATATAGTGCTATGTCCATGGCTCACGCTCATGTATTGCGTGAAAGTTGAAAAAGTTTGAGATTACTAAAGTATGAAACAATTGCTTGGCTTGTTATCGGGGTTGTGCATGATTAAATACTTTGTGTAATGAAGATAGAGCAACAGCCAGACTATATGATTTTGTAGGGATAACATTCTTTAGCCATGTTATTTTGAGAAGACATGATTGCTTGATTAGTATGCTTGAAGTATTACCATTTCTTATGTCAATATGAACTTTTATTTTGAATCATTTGGATCTGAACATTCATGGCACAATAAAGAAAATTACATTGAGAATTATGCTAGGTAGCATTCCACATCAAAAATTCTATTTTTATCATTTACCTACTCGAGGACGAGCAGGAATTAAGCTTAGGGATGCTTGATACGTCTCCAACGTATCTATAATTTTTGATTGTTCCATGCTATTATATTACCCGTTTTGGATGTTTATGGGCTTTAATTTACACATTTATATCATTTTTGGGACTAACCTACTAACTGGAGGCCCAACCCGTATTGCTGTTTTTTTGCCTATTTCAGTGTTTCGAAGAAAAGGAATATCAAACGGAGTCCAAACGGAATGAAACCTTCGGGAGTGGGATTTTTGGAACGAACGTGATCCAGAGGACTTGGAGTGCAAGTCAAGAAGCAGTCGAGGCGGTCACGAGGGTGGAGGGCGCGCCCACCCCTACAGGGCGCGTCCCCTATCTCGTGGGCCCCTCGGGCGGCCACCGACCTACTTCTTCCTCCTATATATACCCACGTACCTCGAGAACATCAGAGGAGACCACGAAAAACTATTTCCACCACCGTAACCTTCTGTATCTGCGAGATCCCATCTTGGAGCCTTCACCGGATGGGGAATCGACCATGGAGGGCTTCTACATCAACACCATAGCCCTTCCGATGAGTTGTGAGTAGTTTACCATAGACCTTTGGGTCCATAGTTATTAGCTAGATGGCTTCTTCTCTCTTTTTGGATGTCAATACCATGTTCTCCTTGATCTTCTTGGAGATCTGTTTGATGTAACTATTTTAGCGATGTGTTTGTCGAGATCCGATAAATTGTGGGTTTATGATCAAGTTTATCTATGAGAAATATTTGAATCTCCTCTGAATTCTTTTATGTGTGATTACGTTATCTTTGAAAGTCTCTTTGAATTATTAGTTTGGTTTGGCCTACTAGATTGATCTTTCTTGCGATGGGAGAAGTGCTTAGCTTTGGGTTCAATCTTGCGGTGTCCTTTCCCAGTGACAATAAGGGCAGCAAGGCACATATTGTATTGTTGCCATCGAGGATAAAAAGATGGGGTTTATACACTACAAAAAAAGACACATCCGTGACATTTTGGGCCGAACGAATTTTTTTCCTGTCATACATATGACACTTCTATGACGATAATTGTGACAAAACCCGGTATCATCATAGATGTGGTGGGCTCCTACTTCTATGACAAAAAATCATGATAGAAAATGGGCTTTTCATCCTGGGCGGGCCGGACACGCACCTGCATGACATTCTTTGGGCCGTCCATGACGAAAAATACCGTGGTAGAAGCAAGGGGGAGGAAAATTTCGGGGAGTTGCCGGTTATGGTGGGAGGTCGGGGGCCGAGCGATGCGTGTTTCTCTCGTACATGTACGCGCGTGTGTGCGAGGCGTTGGCTCTAACTGAGCCCGAGCGAGGCGTTGAGCTCTAACTGAACCCGAGCGACTGCACTGCAGGCTACGCGTTACTGAACCCGAGCGATCGATCGATGGCTGTTAACTAAACCCGATGGAGCGATTCCTTCGCTACTGCTGCTAACTGAAGCCGATCGATTGGATGAAGAGTGAGCGTTGCCGGGGGGGGGTTGGATGAACAGTGAGCGGTGGCATTGCCTCTGTATGAACAGGACCCCGTGGTGTGGAGGGCTGGATGAACAGTAGATGGTGGAGGAGTAGCCGTGGAGGGGTGGTTGAACAGGACCCCGTGGTGTGGAGGGCTGGATGAACAGTAGACGGTGGAGGGCTAGATGAACAGTAGACGGTGGAGGGGTGGTTGCATAGTAGCCTGTGGAGTAGCGCGCGGTGGAGGCTGGAGGAGTCGACGGTCCCTGCTGTCAGTTTGAGGAATAATTATTTTGCGCGTAATAAGGAGGCACTTCCTTGCTGCGGCCGTGGACCCAGCCGTCAGCCTCTCCACATACAGTCCACGTCTGATGGAAGCCATTCCTTACCACGTTGACCACGCCGCGCCGAGAGCACCAGGGCGGTGGACGATGGCGAGGCCTAGGAAGGGGACAACGCGGAGCCGGGGAAGACGCGGCAGTGGATGCCCACGCGTAGAGGAGTACAAGGGTTCACTGGTTCGCTGCGGTGTGCGGCTGCCATCACCGCAGAATAACAGGGGGTGTGGGTGAGTAGAGGGATGGCCTGGCCAGCGGTGGGAGTAGTAGGGGGTGGTGAGGCCTCCGCCGCATCGCAGCCGGCCACGGGAGGCAGGAGCACGAGGCACGACCGGCGCTGGTTTGGGCGGCTGGAGCAAGAAGACCAGAGGTTGAAGAAGCACTAGGACCGTTGGATGGACATCGTACGGTCACTGGAGCTAGAATCGTGCATATTGACTAAGTTGATAAAGCCCTCCGTCCCCGTCAACTTAGTAGGCCCACAAGTCAGCCTGCCACTATACTGGGTCCCAGCTAACAGGGGGTGAGGGAGTCCTGGATTAGGGGGTGTCCGGATGGCCGGACTAAGACCTTCGGCCGGACTCCCGGACTAGGAAGATACAAGATTGAAGACTCCGTCCCGTGTCCGGATGGGACTTTCCTTGGCGTGGATGGCAAGCTTGGCGATACGATATGAAGATCTCCTCCCATTGTAACCGACTCTGTGCAACCCTAGCCCTCTCTGGTGTCTATATAAATCGGAGAGTTTTAGTCCATAGGACAAAGAACAATCATACCATAGGCTAGCTCCTAGGGTTTAGCCACTCCGATCTTGTGGTAGATCTACTCTTGTACTACCCATATCATCAATATTAATCAAGCAGGAGTAGGGTTTTAGCTCCATCGAGAGGGCCTGAACCTGGGTAAAAACATCGTGTCCCTTGTCTCCTGTTACCATCCGTCTAGACACACAGTTCGGGACCCCCTACCCGAGATCCGCCGGTTTTGACACCAACATTGGTGCTTTCATTGAGAGTTCCTCTGTGTCGTCGCCTTTAGGCCCGATGGCTTCTTCGCTCGTCAATCGCGATGCGGTCTGGGATGAGACTTTTCTCCCCGGACAGATCTTCGTATTCAGAGGCTTCACACTGCGGGCCAACTCGTTTGGCCATCTGGAGCAGATCAAAAGCTACGCCCCTGGCCATCAGGTCAGGTTTGGAAGCTTAAACTACACGGCCGACATCCGCGGGAGCTTGATCTTCGATGGATTCGAGCGACAACCGGGCGCGCCGCACTGTCACGATGGGCATGATTTAGCTCTGCCATCGGACAACGCCCAGAGCGTCGCTCAGGTGTCCGCTCCGACCATTAGCTCGGAGCCCACTGCGCCAGTCGGGTACGAACGGTTGGATGCTGCCCCGGAAGCTGCAACCTCTATGGTGATAGAGCCGGATACCAGCCTAGTCTTTCGCAAGGCCCGTGACTCCAAGGTGCCGGACTCTGATCCGGACTCTGTAAATCCCGCACCTCTTCCGATTAAGCCCGATTGGGCTCCGGTCATGGAGTTCACCGCCGCGGACGTCTTTTAGCACTCGCCTTTTGGCGATATCCTGAATTCATTAAAGTCTCTCTCTTTGTCAGGAGAGCCCTGGCCGAACTATGGCAACACGGTTGGGATGCGGACGACGAAGAAATTCGAAGCCCGCCCACCACCCACTTCGTAGCCACTATCGACAATTTAACCGACATGCTCGACTTTGACTCCGAAGACATCAACGGCATGGACGCCGATGAAGGAGACGATCAAGAACCAGCACCTATAGGGAACTAGAAAGCCACCTCGTCATATGACATATACATGGTGGACACCCCTAAAGCGGGGAATGGCGAGGAGAAAACGGAGGATGATCCCTCCAAGAAGCAACCCAAGCGCCAACGTCAGCGGCGCCGCTCTAAGTCCCGCCAAAGCAAAAACGACGATTCCAGCACCGGAGATAACAACACGCCGGACAATGCCGAAGACAACCCCCTCCAGCAGGATTCAGTGCAGGAGGACGAAGGAGCCAGCCCTCATGAGAGAGCGGCCGACAAAGAGGTCGAGGACGACAATTATATGCCTCCCTTCGAAGACGAGGCAAGCCTTGACGACGACGAATTCGTCGTGCCAGAGGATCCTGTCGAACAAGAGCGTTCAAACGCAGGCTTGTGGCCACGACAAGCAGCCTCAAGAAGAAACAACAGCAGCTTAGAGCTGACCAAGACTTGCTATCCGACAGATGGACCGAAGTCCTGGCGACCGAAGAGTATAAACTAGAACGGCCATCCAAGAGCTACCCAAAGCGCAGGCTGCTACCCCAACTTGAGGAGGAAGCAACTGAACCTACATCACCAGCGTATGATGCGCCCGATCGGCCACCCCGCGGCCGCGACAGAAAGGCCTTTAGGCCCTTGACCCAAGCCGCACCCCGGCACCTCTCAAGACATACCAGAGTACGGGGAGACGCAACAGACCGAGACATCTTGGAGAATAAGGCAAGGCAAACAAGATCGATCTACGGATCGCATGGGCGCCCCGCTTCACGTGACGCTAGCCGTCACGCTGGACATAATAAGTACGGCCCGGCCGAATACAACAGACCAAGCTCATCCGAGCTGCGTCATGATATAGCCCAGTACAGGGGCGCCGCACACCCACTATGCTTCACAGACGAAGTAATGGATCATCAAATCCCCGAGGGCTTCAAACCCGTAAACATTGAATCATACGATGGCACAACAGATCCTGCGGTATGGATCGAGGATTATCTCCTTCATATCCACATGGCCCGTGGTGATGACCTACACGCCATCAAATACCTCCCGCTCAAGCTTAAAGGACCAGCTCGACATTGGCTTAACAGCCTGCCAGTGGAGTCAATTAGTTGTTGGGAGGACCTGGAATCCGCATTCCTTGACAATTTCCAGGGCACGTATGTGCGACCACCAGACGTCGATGACCTAAGCCACATAATCCAGCAGCCAGAGGAATCGGCCAGACAATTCTGGACACGGTTCCTAACCAAGAAAAACCAAATAGTCTACTATCCGGACGCCGAGGCCCTTGCAGCCTTCAGGCACAACATCAGAGATGAATGGCTTACCCGGCACCTAGGACAGGAAAAGCCGAAATCTATGGCAGCCCTCACGACACTCATGACCCGCTTTTGTGTGGGAGAAGACTGCTGGCTAGCTCGTAGCAATAACATAATCAAGAGCCCCGGCAATTCCGATACCAAGGACAACAATGGCAGGTCATGTCGCAACAAGCATAAGCGCCGTATTAACGGTGACAATACTATCAGTCAATGCCGGATTCAGAGGCTCTAAACCGGGTCAGCGGAAGAAGCCATTCAAAAGAAACCCTCAGGGCCCATCCAGCTTAGACCGGATACTCGATCGCTCGTGCCAGATACACGACACCCCCGAACAGCCAGCCAATCACACCAACAGGGATTGTTGGGTGTTCAAGCAGGCAGGCAAGTTAAGTGCCGAAACCAGAGACAAGGGGCTACATAGCGATGACGAGGAGGGGCCCCGCCGCCGAACAACAAAGGACAGAAGGGATTTCCCCCGCAGGTTCGGACGGTGAACATGATATACGCAACCCACATCCCCAAAAGGGAGCGGAAGCGTGCTCTCAAGGACGTCTATGCGTTGGAGCCAGTCGCCCCAAAGTTCAACCCATGGTCCTCCTGCCCGATCACCTTCGATCGAAGGGACCATCCCACCAGCATCCGTCACGGCAGATCCGCCGCATTGGTCCTAGACCCAATTATCGACGGATTTCACCTTACCAGAGTCCTAATGGACGGCGGCAGTAGCCTGAACCTGCTTTACCAGGACACAGTGCGAAAAATGGGCATCGATCCTTCAAGGATTAAAATCACAAAGACAACCTTCAAAGGCGTCATACCAGGTGTAGAGGCCAGCTGTACAGGCTCGGTTACACTCGAAGTGGTCTTCGGATCCCCGAATAACTTCCGGAGCGAGGAGTTAATCTTCGACATAGTCCCATTCCGCAGCGGCTATCACGCCCTGCTTGGACGAACCGCATTTGCAAAATTCAATGCGGTGCCGCACTACGCATATCTCAAGCTCAAGATGCCCGGACCTCGCGGAGTCATCATGGTAAACGGAAACACCGAACGCTCTCTCTGAACGGAGGAGCACACGGCGGCCCTGGCGGCGGAAGTACAGAGTAGCCTCTCAAGGCAGTTCTCCAATCCAGGCGTCAAACATCCGGACAACGTCAAGCGAGCCCGAAGTAACCTACAACAAATCCAGCTGGCACGTTCCGAGCAAGCATAGCAGTGCGGCCCCAACCCTAGCCCCCGCCAAATGGCGATACTGGTACCACGCATACATAATTACGCCTTAGAGATACCATGGGCATAAGGGAGGGGCACAACTACGGCACGCCCGGAATGCGGCTCAACCGCACTAAGGGGCTCCCTATTTCGCCATTTTTCTTTTTACACACTTTCAGGACCCAACTATTCGGAAGGCCTGTCCGACAATACACTCACCGAACCCACGATGCAACAACCAGGGAGAGAGCAAGCCACGTCAAATGTCCAGGTGGTCTCCATAACGAGTTTAATACCTGTTTTACTTACAATCCCGCAGCTTGTCCCCGGAGGGGAACATGTCAAATACTCCCATCTCTTGCTTACCGCACTTCTTGTATCGTTCTGCTTTCGCAACAGCCCTTTTTTAATGAACAATATATAGCTCTTATCTATTATTGTACTTATCTATTTTTATATACAAATATGTTCAGTCATGATATTCCGCAACCGTACACTTCGGTACGGACAATACACCAGGGGCTTACAACACCCCATAACATGGTGTGAGAAGACCGAACACTCTCATGAGTGCGGCACCCCGAACTTATAGCACTATATGCATTGGCTCCGAATCATGTCTTTGGTCAATAGTTGGGTTTGCCCGGCTCCCATGTTTTGGTACCTTACGTTCCGCATTGTTGGCTAAGGTAGCGCTGGGAGAACTACTGCGATTGTGCCCCAGTTGAGCTGGGTTAACACCTCAGTAGAGAAAGCTAAAACTGACTGTCATGATAGTGCGAGAGACCGGTCGCTGTTCGCGAGATTTTTTACGATTCCTTAAAGACTTATGCCGCTTCGTGCGAGGAACCAGACTTATCCGGCCTAGGCGTGGATAGCACCCCGAACTCAGTCTTTCGAATACTAGGGGATTTGCCGGAATTTATAATTATAGATTTCTATGGCTAAGTGAGAGTGATAAAGCATTATAAGTCCGCCGGCCTGGTTCGTTGTGCTGAACGCCTCCCTAGATGGACCCAAGAATGGGAACAAGAGCGCTCAGGTTTATCCCGAACACCCCAGCACTCGTGGCATGGGGGTCGAAGCCGACGACTTGCATCTCTCAGATTTGATAAACGGCCGCACAGAAGGTAATATTTTAAATTAACAAGCGTTGCTTAACGCATATGAACAAAGTTTCAGCGTACAAGATAACAAATGCGAGTCTACTCAAAAATTACATCTTTGGAGCACTCATCCACTATATGGTGGGCACCCTTCAGAACGCCATTATAATACATCTCGGGCGTACGATACTCCTTGCCCGGCGGTGGCGCGTCCGTCAAAAGCTTCTCCGCGTCTAGCTTGCCCCAGTGCACCTTAGCACGGGCAAGGGCCTGACGGGCACCTTCAATACAAACGAAGCACTTGACGACCTCAATCCACAGACACGTATCCACCAGCCGCCGCACCAGACCGAAGTAGCTCCCAGGCATGACTTCTCCAGGCCACAGCCGAACTATGAGGCCCTTCATGGCCTGTTCGACCACCTTGTGGAGCTCGACCAGCTGCTTCAGCTGGTCGCTCAGGGGCACCGGATGTTCGGCCTCAGCATACTAAGACCAGAACACTTTTTCCGTCAAGCTCCCCTCTTCAGCTCGGTAGTATGCGGCGGCATCAGACACACTACGGGGCAGATCGGCGAACGCTCCTGGAGAGCTCCGGATTTGGGTAAGTAGAAGATAATTAACTTTTATATTTTTGCGTTGCATAAAGAATGCCTTACCCGCCGCTATCTTCTTCATCGCCTCGATCTCCTGAAGGGCCTTCTGGGCTTCGGCCTTAGCGGTCTTGGCACTCTCAAGAGCCAAGGCAAGCTTGGACTCTCGAGTCTTCGAGTCACACTCCAAACTCTCGTGTTTTTTCACGAGAGCCTGGAGCTCTTGCCTCACCTCCGCCACCCGCGCCTCCTGCTTCTCTCGCTCGGTGCGCTCCAAGGCCACACTCTTTTCGGCCTTGGAGACCGCCTCCTTCAGGGTCGCCACCTCGGTCGTGGCTCCTGCAACATTTACGTTGGTCCTGTTATTATTTGCAACCAAGTATTTCTATATACGTTTATAGGAGGTACTATGTACCCTCTTTATCCTCGAGCTGCTTCTTGGCACGGCCGAGCTCACTCTCGGACTGCTCGAGGCTTTCCTTCAATGCATTGACCTCCGCAGTCAGTGCGGCAGAGGTCAGCAGCGCAGCCTGCATTCCCATGTTGACACATTTCTATTAGAGTCCTGCGTATATCTTTTTAGATTCTCAGCTCGGCTTTTCTTTCCGAACACCGAACTGAGCATCTGGGGCTACTGTCTATGCAGTAATATTTTTTATATGTTTTTAACACATACCTCAAAGCCTCTTAACAGGCTTGTACAAGCTTCCGTCAGACCGCTCTTGGCGGACTGAACCTTCTGGATCACCGCACTCATAACAGTGCGGTGTTCCTCGTCGATGGAGGCGCCGTTAAGCACCTCCAAAAAATTGTCCGGTTCCTCCGGATGGACGGGGGTCGCCGGCGTCGTCGTCTTGCCCTTCTTATGAAGGCGCCGCCTATCGGACTCTGGAACTGTTGATGGTTCCGGAGCAGTGTCTGGCCCGGGGCCGGACTCAGATCCCTCCGGGGCTTTACCCCCTTCGGGCCTGGAGTCAGGGAGATCGCCTTGCGGTGCCTCCAGGACCACCTCCTCCAGGTTTAGTCCCTTTTGGGACCCCACCTCGGCATCGTCCGCAGGGAGCGGGGAGGATGCCGTCGGAAGTGAAGCGCTATTCACGTCCGACGAATTCAGGGAGCCGCTCGATGAATCGCCAAGCTGAACTCTGGGCGAACTGCATAATTAAATTCGGCGTCAGAAGCTATCGAATAATAGAGGAGTGCAATAAGTCATTCGGGTAGCCGGACACTTACGATTTTGCTAGGGTCTTGACCCTGGATGGCCATTCCCCCCCGCCGTCTTCGGCATCGGGGGCGTAGTCCGGCAGAAGGGTCTTCCCCTTCTTGGACCCTCCGGCTTCCTAAGTTGGGGCGGCCTTTCTTTTCATTCCTCCCCCCGTTGGAGGGGGAGAGGCATCTTCTTCTTCTTCCTCCTCCTCGTCTTCGGAGGCGGAGGGTGCGTCGGGGTTGTCGGGCGAATCCTACGCCGCTAGGCGCCGAGAACTCTTTCGGGTCCCCGTGGCCTTATTCTTGGCCTTCTTTTCCGGCACCACCATGGGTGCCGGAACCAGCAACCCTGTCAATTGGGCGTCCGCTGGGTCTTCTGGTAGGGGAGCTGGACAGATAACCTGCCCAGACTTCTTCAGCTAGTCCTGTTAAAGGTAGGGGACTTTAGATCCCGCATAGAGTCAAACTATGAAAGACAAAAAGTCCCGTAAAGGGTAGAATAGCTTACCTCATTGGCCTGGCGCCGCGAGCTGAATCCGCGATCCTCAGTAGCGGACGCGGGGGCCTCAGCGCCCTTGAACAGCACCTTCCAGGCATCTTCGTACGTGGTGTCAAAGAGCCCGCTCAAGGTTGGGTGCTATGCCGGATCAAACTCCCACAATTTGAAGGCCCATTGTTGGCATGGGAGGACCCGGCGGATAAGCATGACCTGGACTACGTTGACGAGCTTGAGGTTCTTGCTCACCAACTTTTTGACGCAGCTTTGGAGTCCGGTCAGCTCTTCCGAATCTCCCCACATTAGGCCCGTCTCTTTCCAGGAGGTGAGCCGTGTGGGAAAACTAGATCGGAATTTGGGGCCGCTTCCCATTTGGAGTCGCGTGGCTCGGTGATGTAGAACCACCCCGATTGCCATCCTTTTATTGTCTCCACGAAGGAGCCCTCGAGCCATAGGACGTTGGCCATCCAGCCCACCATGGCACCTCCGCACTCCGCTTGGCGGCCGCTCACCACTTTCGGCTTGACATTAAAAGTCTTCAGCCATAGGCCGAAGTGGGACTGGATGCAGAGGAAGGCCTTGCACATGACGATGAACGCCGAGATGTTGAAGATAAAGTTCGGGGCTAGATAGTGGAAGTCCAGGCCGTAGTAGAACATGAGCCCCCGGACGAACGGCTGAAGAGGAAAACCCAGTCCGCAGAGGAAATGGGGAAGAAAAACAACCCTCTCATGGGGCCTGGGGGTGGGGATGAGTTGCCCCACATCTGGAAGCCGGTGCGCGATGTCGTCAGACAAGTATCCGACCTTCCTCAGCTTTTTGATTTGCCCCTCCGTGACGGAGGAGGCCATCCATCTACCTCCCGCTCCGGACATGGTTGGAGAAGGTTGAGGTGGGAAGTGCGGGCTTGGGCGCTGGAGTTCGAGTGTGCAGGGACGGATAAACAAAGGAGGAAGAAGGCGTGAATGGAAATGGCGGATTCTTATCCCCTTATATGGGCGACCGAAACTACGAGCCCCCATTGGCCTAATAAAACTCGCTTATCTCCCAAGTGCCACGGTTAATGGCGCGGTTGGGTTACCCACGCCCGTATTGATGAGAATCCCGGAATAAGGGGACACGATCTCTGCTTTAACAAGACGTGCCAAGGAAACCGCCTCGCTAAACGCGCTGAGGTGGAACAGTAAAATGAATAAAAGCCTGGCCGTGGCACGACGTCACGCCGCGAAATACGTCAGCAGATCCGATTGATGCAAATATTATTCTCTCTACGATGGAATGTGGAACTTATTTTGTAGAGCCGGACACTACCTTGGTGTTCAACATCTTCTATGGAATATTCGAAGGAGGAACCTGCCTTGCAATGCCGAAGACAACTTGCGCACCGGACTCGTCGTCATTGAAGCCTGGTTCAGGGGCTACTGAGGGAGTCCTGGATTAGGGGGTGTCCAGATGGCCGGACTAAGACCTTTGGCCGGACTCCCGGACTATGAAGATACAAGATTGAAGACTCCGTCCTGTGTTCGGATGGGACTTTCCTTGGCGTGGAAGGCAAGCTTGGCGATACGATATGAAGATCTCCTCCCATTGTAACCGACTCTGTGTAACCCTAGCCCTCTCCGGTGTCTATATAAACCGGAGAGTTTTAGTCCATAGGACGAGGAACAATCATACCATAGGCTAGCTTCTAGGGTTTAGCCACTCCGATCTCGTGGTAGATCTGCTCTTGTATTACCCATATCATCAATATTAATCAAGCAGGAGTAGGGTTTTACCTCCATCGAGAGGGCCCGAACCTGGGTAAAAACATCGTGCCCCTTGTCTCCTGTTACCATCCGCCTAGACGCACAGTTCGGGACCCCCTACCCGAGATCCGCCGGTTTTGACACCGACAGGGGGCGTATTCATTTTTTTGTGCATAATAAGGAGGCACTTCCTTTCGTGCGAAGATATAGCTGGTGGGTCCGAGCCGTCAGCGGCGGTAACGTTTTTTTCGCGAAATACAGAGGCCCTTTCGGTGGGTCCCTGATGTCAGGTGGAGGAATCATTATTTTGCGCGTAATAAGGAGGCATTTCCTTGCGTGCGGCCGTGGACCCAGCTGTCGGCCTCTCCACGTACAGTCCACTTTAGATGCATGTCGGTTGTTGACCATGTTGACCAGGCCGCGCGGAGAGCACCAGGGCGGTGGACGACGGCGAGGCCTAGGAAGGGAACGACACGGAGGCAGGGAAGACTCGGCAGTTGTTTCCCACGCGGAAGGGAGTACGACTATACGAGGGTTTACTGGTTCATCTGCCGTCGCCGGAGAATAACAGCAGGTGTGGGTGAGTAGAGGGATGGCTAGGCCAGCGATGGGAGTACGGTGGGGCGGTGAGGCCTGCGCGGCAGCACAGCCGGCCGCGGGGAGGAGGGAGTAGGCAGTCCCGCCGGCGCTTGTTTGAGCGGCTGGAGTAGGAAGAGCAGATATTGAAGAATCACGACGGCCGTTGGATGGACATCCAACAGTCACTGCTTGTGCGTCAACCTTTTTTTAGGAAAGCCTCAAATCTGTGGAAAATAGCATACAACCCATGTGCCATTATTTCTAATAATTTGCAGCCCATTTGCTAATTCTTAAGATTTTTTTGGAGCCCATATTCTTTTTGGTAGCATTATAGCCCATATTGTGGCCACAGTTAAAAAATTATACGAAATTTTGCGTATTTCGGTGCGGTCCGAACTGTTTTTAATCCCAAAATTTTGACTCACATTCAAACTGATTTTAAAAATAAAGGTATATCAATATAAAATCCAAAAAATTGTCCATGCATAAAAATTAATGTAATTTAAAATCTCAAAATGAAAAAAGATATTTGAAACTAATTGCCGGTTTGATGTGTTTTAAAAATGTACAACCCATTTCTCATTACTGATAGGCCATTTTCTCGGCCAGCCGAATGAAGCTCTCCTCGTCTTGAAAGATTTGTGGCCCAACATGCCTGACAAAACGACTTACTTGGCAAATCACAAAAAAACTGGGCTGTGGCCTTGGACCCAGCTGTCAGCCTCTCCACGTACAGTACTCTTCCGATGGAAGTCGGTCGTTGACCACATTGACCACGCCGTGCCGAGAGCACCAAGGCGGTGGACGACGGCGAGTCTTAGGAAGGGGACGACGCGGAGCCGGGGAAGACGCGGCAGTGTATGCCCACGCGGAGAGGAGTACGAGGGTTCACTGGTTCGGCTACGGCATGAGGCTGCTGTCGCCGCAGAATAACAAGGGGTGTGGGTGAGTAGAGGGATACCCTGGGCCAGCGGTGGGAGTAGTAGGGGCGGTGAGGCCTCCGTGGCATCACAGCCAGCCACGAGAGGCAGGAGCACGCGACATGACCGACGCTGCTTTGGGCGGCTGGAGCAAGAAGACCAGAGGTTGAAGAAGCACTATGGCCGTTGGATGGACATCGTACGGTCACTAGAGCTAGAATCGTTCATATTGACTAAGTTGACAAAGCCCTCCGTCCTCGTCAACTTAGTAGGCCCACAATTCAGCCACCCACTATGGTGGGTCCCAGCTAGCAGGGGGTATTCATTTGTTGGTGCGTAATAAGGAGGCACTTCCTTGTGTGCGAAGATATAGCTGGTGGGTCCGACCTGTCAGCGGGGGGAACAATTTTTTTGCGAAATACAGAAGCCATTCCCACGTACAGTGCACATACAATGCATAATAAGGAGGAACTTTCCTTGTGTGCGACCATGGACCTCATGGGTCCCAGCCGTCCGGCTCTCCATGTACAGTACTCTTCTGATGACTCTCGTATGTTGACCACGCCACGCCGAGCGCACCGAGGCGGTGGACGACGGCAAGGCCCCAGACTGGAATGACTCGGAGATGGGAAAGACGCGGCAGTGGAGTCGCAGACGGAGAGGAGTGGGAAACTTGACTCGTTCGGGTGCGGGGTGGGCCTACACTCGGCAGAGAATAACAGAAGGTGTGGAGTGGAGGAATGGCCTGGCCGTCGGCGGGGTAGCGTTTCGCTGAGGAGCGCAAAACAACGCCGCTGGACGCCGAAGGCTGGAGCAGGTAGTTCCGGCAGCGCTGGGGGAAGAAGACGAGAGATTGAAGAAGAATGCCGGCCGTTGGATGTAAATCCAACGCCTTCTTAGGCTTCGACCTACTGGCCCACATGTCAGCCAGTCCATTTGTTTCTTTTAGTCCATTTGGTGGGCTTGGTGAAACAATGATGTAGCATCCATGCTGCCCGTTTAAATCCCATTTGCATTTTTCTCAAAATCCGTGGACTTGCTGGGCTGGGTGAAAATATCATGTTGGGCTAGACGGAGAAATGTTATAAAAACATAAACACATGATTGCATGTGAGTAAAATCTTTGCAAGCTTACGTACGCAATCACTAGGAGTTAACTTGGCAAGTTATATATAAACAATTATTATTATTATTTTGTAAGAACTTTCAACTTACGAAATAAAATATCATTTTAATTAGATGAGTTAATAGTACGTGGGGATTATTATTTTTTAGGCTAGACGTGGGACAGTTGAGTTGGTTCTAGGGGAAATTACTGGGAGAAAACTCAGTTTACATTGAAAAAGAAAGTGGGAGAAAATTTAGAGACTTGCTGTGTCCACCTGAGGAGAGGAATATGTTGGGAGTAAGGAGATTCAAAGCACGGCGGCCGAGTGAACTAGTTTTTTTATGGACAAGTGAACTAGTTTACATACATAAGCGAATAGCCACTAAAAAAAGCAATCAGGTTAATGGGTTCTTAAAATTAATATTTCAGACAAAACAGATAATTACGACACATAGGCTAATGCATGTAACACTCAGATGATAAAGGTGCTTATAAACAGATAAAGTACAATATCTAGACCTTCCTGACACGCTTGATCATGACACTGCGGCTGTCCGTGTACTCGTCGGTTACGGGAAGCAGACACGCCCTCATGTCCAAGATCTGCCTGTACATGTCGTAGCATGTGTATGCGTCCTTGGCCCCGTAGGTTATGTAGGCTAGATTCAGAGGTACCTCCCACGTGTTCAGGTCGTCTTCTTTCATGTTGGCGTATCAGGGGTCGATGATGGTCTCAGCGAGGTCAACCACGGAGTCCTTCTCCTGCCCATTGCTGATGATCTTGTATTGCTTATGGATGTCGACAAGCTTATTGCACCAGATGGCCGAATCATCGCGTTCTTCCTTCTCTCCACCGTAGCGAAGGTGCAGTTGGCGCTGTCGATGAAACGGGCGAATGCTGCAGAACCTAGTGCAGCCATAGGACTGAGGTGAGGCAGAGCTTCACTGAGTCCATATCGTTGGTGTACATCACATTCAACTTGGTGCAGCCATAGGACTGAACGGCGAACTAACTCCTTGCTGAAGTCCATATCCAGCAGGCTCACCCCTCGGATCGCCATTGGAGTCTCTTCGAGTGAACGAGTGTGTAGGCGGCGGCAGCAGTTCGTTTTTTAGCTCTTGGGGAACTGGATTCAACAGTAAGCTGAGTATGTATAGGTGACAACAGTTACTACCCCTCCCCCATCCGCTGCACGCCCGGCAGAAGATGCACCCTCGGCGCATTCAAACGCCTCCATTAAGAAACCTACTCCGGCCACACGTCGGTTCACGTGCGGGTCCGTATTGGTACTGTAATAACAGGAGTTAGTGGTCACTTTACTTAAATTTAATTAGCTTTAATAGAAATTTATACTTAAAACAAGCAATGCATTGGCTCATTCTATCAGTGCCACGGGATCAACATGCACAACAATTAGAATTATTATTCTCAGGACACACACGATCAACACATTTGTCGCACTTTCACAAAGATAATACTACCAAGTTTGAACTGTTTGTTATGGTTGCTGTCCTCTGCATCATCATGCCGTGTTTCCCATCTTGCAAGATTCAGAACCAACAAATAAGATCCAAATAATAAGTATAACAAAGATGCCTACACATCTCATTGATTCCCAGCTTGCAAGATTCAGAACCAACAAATAAGATCCAAATAATAAGTACAACAAAAAGATGCCTACACATCTCATTGATTCCCAGCTTGCAAGATTCAGAACCAATAAATAAGATTCAAATAATAAGTACAACAAAGATGCCTACACATCTCATTCATTCCCAGCTTGCAAGACTCAGAACCAACCCATTAGAGCCTTTTGATAAAGTGAATATCGGGATTAAATCCATCTTGGCTAGCCATGTCATACAATCGAAGAACTTCGCGAATGCTCTTGACCGTCACAACATCTGTAGTTGAGTATTCCCGTTTGCACAGCATGTTTGCACAACACAAACAAGGAGACAGGAGAGCATGATTTCACTTTAATAGCGGCCTCCTTGAACTCAACCTCCAGCTCCACTAGGATGATGTCTTCCTGGAGTTCCATGATTCAATTCATGCTCCTTTTTCTGTGGTTCACCTAAAATGAAGCAAAGATTGCTTCATTAAGCTAGCAAGAAGTACTTGCTCTTGTGAGCTGGCAGGTTCTTCTTTAGTAGTTGCACTAAAATTGAGGAACATTAAGGTTGGCTGTCCGGCTCATGTTAGGTGCAACTATAATTTTCTTATCCTTTTGTGCAGTTCCACTAAAATAAAGTGCCATTATGGTGGCAGTGACGGCTCCATCTTGCAAAGGCTAATAAAATGTTGCATGAGATTACCAGCAAAACTGGACGGAGATTTTGGAAACTCCAATCACCCTTTTGTGCAGTTCCACCAAAATTGAGAGATGTTGCCCACGCGACATTTTAGTTGAACTGCACAAGACACTCATTCCAAAAAAAGTGTTTTGTGCAGTTCACCAAAAGGTCACAATAGCAACAAGGTGAAATGGATATCCCTATCTGCACAAAATGATAGAAAGTAAACAGTTGCTGGTCAATAAGAATATACAAAACATATACAAAATGAAAAGAAGCATCTTAATTATGTTCATGGCAATCACGGAAGGACAGTAGAAATTTTAAAACATCAGCAATGCTTCATGTTACCAGAAGCATTACGATCAACAATGAGATTCCTTAGATATGGGATTACTTTAATGATGACATTGCTTGTTTACCAGACACAGTAAATCAACAGCAGCTAAAGAGTTGGTTTAAGGGCATGGGACCGTGGGGACACCAGGACACTCAGCAGCGTAAAGGAGCAACTTACTTATCATACCGGGGAAAATAGCAGGAGTGCCATTTGTAACACAGTTTAATTGCATCTTATCACTAGAGGCATTAGATTAACAATAACACTAGTTAGACATGTCCCTAAGGTAACAGCGTGATCGCTTCATTTTACATGCGCCCTTACATTAACAACAACGAAAGGTTGGTATAAGGACATGCGACAGTGGACACATCAGCACAATGTACCTACAAGGAGGCATAAAGTGGTGATGCCGAGCTTGTTCACACTATGTGAGGGCAGCAAACCTAATCCTGGAGACCTTTTACTATGTGAGGGCAGCAAATCTAATCCTGGAGACCTTTTACTATGTGAGGGCAGCAAATCTAATCCTGAGACCTTTTACTATGTGAGGGCAGCAAATCTAATCCTGAGACCTTTTACTATGTGATCGCAGCAAATCTAATCCTGGACATACTCTGTTGACTTGTCCACCAGCCGCCACTTTCTATCCTTTTTTCAACCAATAATAGATCTGTTCCTTATCCAGTTTGTACTGTGTTTTCCCATGATTTCCCTTTTCAACCAAGAGACCGGTTGGGTATCCGGTCTCTACTACTTTCACCATATTATTTCCTCTTTGAATCAAGTCCTAGATTCATGCTACAACTTCCCCGTTTCTTCGTTGTTTGAACAAAGCCCTAGATTCGAATGCATGAAGTAGCTTTACCTCTAATAATACTAAAAATTTAGGTGGCTTTAGAAGAGCTGATGGGAGTAGACAAAGATGCACATGCAGACACGTGGGGAGCTGGGGCAGTAGAGCAAGGCCGGTTTCGAAGAACTTATACCTAAAGGTCGCCGGGATGTCGGCGGCGGCAGGTCGGATCTGTGGATAATACGGCAGGGAGGAAGAAGCATCGGAGGACCTCCCAAGCCGGTGCTGTGTCGGAGAGAACGGCACGGGCAGAGGATCGGGCCCCTCCGGCCGCTATGGGTTTCCTCCCTCGGCGGTGATGACCGCGTGAATGATGCACCTTTTAGTCCTCTACACACACCGGCCGAAGGGATCCGATCGGATCTGTGACCAGCGGTGAACAGAGAGAAAATGTCACTACCGCTGTCTTGTTTATATCTGAAGAGGATGAGAGAATGAAGAGAGCAACCCTAGTAAAGCAAGCGCTCAGGCCCTAGCGTCCATATATAGTGGAGTGATTATCTTTTTTCTCTCCACAACAAGCATTTCAATTTGTGTACGTGGCATTAAAGAAAAGAAACTCTCTATTTAAGGTGACTACTCTACGAATCCTACTTACTACTACAATATTGTTCACTTGTGCTCCACGCCCCTCCATTCATTGAACAACCCCACGGGTGAATAAACATACAGTAAGTACTGTATTTATATAGAATGAACAAGCTCGAACTATTTTCGCGTAGTTAAAAGTTGAGGGCGGGGCTTTTCCCGGGCAGTAAGCGCGATAGTTTTCGGTAGGCGGTTTGACAGAGAGGCGAGGAGGGTGAGCAAGTGGGGCTGTATGATTTGACGGCGCGTTACTACTGGAAAGACTTGTGATATGACCACTCATGAATTACTGGCGCTCCGACCGGGGTGATGCCCCCCTTCCGTTCCGCGCTCTAATATGGTGCATGACACGTCGACCCGGATGCTGGCTCTCCCACATGTCGGAGTAGTAAGAAGGAGGAAAGAATGATGCGGTATATACTAGTACTATACTACTCCCTCCATTCCTAAATATAAGTCTTTGCAGAGATTTCACTATGGACCACATACGGAGAAAAATGGGTGAATCTACACATGAAATGCATCTATATACATCCGTATGTGGTCCACAGTGAAATATCTACGAAGACTTATATTTAGGAACAGAGGGAGTACTACTCAGGTCGGAGGAGTGCGAACCACGGCAGCCCAGTGAACTAGCCGTGCAAACCACGGTAGCCTAGTGAACCAGCCGTGCGAACCACGGTAGCCCAGTGAACCAGCAGTAGAAAACAATGTGGTGATATGGCAATAAAAAACAATGTGCTACGGTCCACACTGTAGCATGTACAATAACACTCCTCTTTGTTTGGATCCCTGAGTTAGAGCTAGTTTGGGTTGAAATAGCCTGAAATTATTGAAACAAGAGGGGTTAGTTTGAGCTAGTTTGCTCTAACCCAGCTAAAAATCTAGCCTAGTGGAGAGGTTCTAATTGGGTTAGTTATCCTCAGGCCCACTAAAAGAGAACTAAAAAAATCTCACCTGCCCGTACCAGATCGCTCCCCTAAAAAAATCTCACCTGCCCGCACCAGATCGCTCCCCCCTCTCGCACGACTCCTCTCTGTTCCCCATAGGGCCGCCCGCCCAAGCGCCGCTCGCCCTCTCTCTCCTCCGGCCGCCCTCTCCTTTCGGCCTCCACCACCCTACTCCGACCGCCGTCTCCCTCCGACCTTCGAAGGTTGCCCCGCTCCCCCTTCACCAGTCGTTTCAAGAGGCCCAAAGATCCAGTTCACCTTTCTAGGTATTTCAGTTTCAGGCTTGCATTATTTCTAGAGGCCCAAAGATTCAGTTCAACTTTCTAGGTATTTCAGTTTCAGGCTTGCATTATTTCTAGAGGCCCAAAGATTCAGTTCACCTTTCTAGGTATTTAAGTTCTAGGCTTGCATTATTTCTAGAGGCCTAAAGATTCAGTTCACCTTTCTAGGTATTTCAATTTCAAGATTGCATTATTTCTAGAGGCCCAAAGATTCAGTTCACCTTTATAGTTATTTTAGTTACAGGTTTGCATTATTTCTAGAGGCCCAAAGATTAAGTTCCCAGTCGGCGGCAAGCGGCCCTGCTACCCATGCCGGCGTCAACCTCAACTCGCAAGGGTCGGCGTCGGAGGGGTTCCCGGGGCTTGGGCTCTATAGAGCCTTCCTCCAGAGCGACGATGGCGAGCTCCTCCCTCGGTGCGTGTGGGGCTCCGGGCTCCCACCCTATCGTGAACGACTTCCGTGATGAGTTAGCTCATTCTTTGTTTCATGAAGTGTTCTTTTATTTTGTGAAGCTTGATTGACGACTTGTATGTTTAAGTGAGATATCTCATTTGTATGGACAAAGTACAAATTATCATGTTTTGCATGCTTGATTTGTATAGATGGTTCGTTTATGTCAATTGTGAGCGGGAGGAGGCCACAGAAGAGCCAGCCAAACCAAGAGGGTGCTTGGATCCAAGGGACTTATTTTAGTCTGACTAAAAATAGGGTCCAAAGTAGTCAAATGATTGAGATAGAGCATTTATTGTCAATCTAACCCTGCCATCCATACACCTCTTTGGTTTAGAGTTAGTTCAGGGTTAGAATCTAACTCTAACCTCTAACTGAGTTAGAGTTCTCCTCATCTCGGTTCATCGCCATCATACTTTCCCCATTCCTGTGTTTTCAGTATCCTGCGAATCAAAGAGGGCCTTTTTTTGGGAAAAATCAAAGAGGCCCTTAGACTGGTTTAGGTCCGGTCATTTTTTACAAACGTGTTATGTCCAAAATTTAATGAACGTGCTCCGGTTTCCACGAAAATAATCCGGCTTCATGTAGTAATTCATTGATTTATTTATTCTTCTGCAGGGGGTTTGCATGTAATTCGTGAGGTCTAAAATGTAAAGTACCCCGGCATATGCTTCGAGTCGTGCATGCACTACGACCCAAATGCTCTATGTCCCACACGTCGGCGAATGGGAGCACGTGAAAATAGCCTAGGAGTACATATATGAGGATAAATGCATGAAAAATATGTACTGTGAACCGTAGCCGCGGTTTGAAAAGGAGACCTTAAGTGATGACAGCTATAGGTCGCACGCACCCAACTAGTGGTAGTAGACATACGACTAATTTTTCCCTCAGAAAAAAGAGGCACGAGTGCTCAGTACTCCTATTCTATAAACACGAGTCCCATCTGACAACATCGTCCGTGCTATAGCTAGCTCTCCTCCCTCATTTCTCTCTTCTAATTCTAAACTCGGCCGACGCCCGGTGGGTGGGGTGGGTTTGCTCAACTACGGACCCACCTCACAGTGAAAATGTTACGACTGGAATAAAAAATGCCATATACTCCCTTCGTTATAAATATAAGCCTTTTTAGATACTAGTTCAAATGGAATACAACATACAGATTTATGAAGACATAGTTTAGAGTGTAGATTCACTCATTTTGCTCCTATGTAGTAGTCACTTGCTGGAATCTTTAGAAAGACTTATATTTGGGAACGGAGGGAGTACTATACTAATAAAACATTAAGGCCACGAGGCGATGCAGTGCTGGTTATAGGAGGCAAGAAGAAGAGATGCATCCATCGACGACGTCCACGTCCTCGACTCAGGGCGTCGGCCCACCGAACGATTCCGAAGTAGCAGCGGCTTTCGTGGCCAGGTCGACGTGCTTCTGAACAATGGCGTCCAAAGATTCCAGCCGTTGGAAGAAGGCCAACGTCTTTCTGTCCTCGCTTGCCTTGTAGTGGCCTATGTAGACGATTTCCTTGTAGACGTGGATGTGCAGGTCGACGGTTTCTTGCATGGCGAGGCACTGCGCGGTGAGCGCGGCCTCGAGGTGCACATTCCTTGTCGCGACCTCCGGCACCTGCAAGGCCACCAGGACTGGAAAGAGTTCGTCACCATGTAGGCCGATGAGGGTGGCAGGCAATGAGGAGCCTGGGCGCGCGGGCTGGAGCAGTACGGCAAGGTCGTCCGCTCGCTTCTTGACGGCGGTGAACTTGAGGTTGGAGTTGACCATCATGTCTTCCATGCGAGAGGCGAAGTCGGCGTCGGCGAGGTCTACGATGCCTGCGGTCGCCAGCACCGTCTGGAAACGCTACGTGGTGCGGGGCCGCAGGCCGGCACCTTGAATGATTTGGCACAACCAACTGCCGCTCGTGTCTATTGCCTCCATAGGTGCTTTTGTCTTCTGGTCACTTGGTCTTGGATTGGAGTGAGCAGTGTTGCACAGAGACTTGGGAGTAGATGGATTGGAGTGGTGGGGCGCCTTTATTATATGAGAGTCCAAACTCTGTTGCATTCACGTCGTGTTGGTTCTAGTCTGCTTCTCCAATTAATTCCCTCTACATCTAATTGAGGATGCATCATTGACCATTCAATGTCTCGGGAACCGCTACCCTCTTCCTCCTTGGCATTCAAGAACCTATGGACCCGTCGACGACGAGGTGCCTATGGTGACTTCATAAATTTGAAGATGATAGTGCCGTGCGTGTGTGCGTTCATAGGGGTGACTGTATGCACGTGTATATGAGCGCTTGCATCTGTACTATGTCAAAAAACAACAACGTAAATGCGTGTCAAAAATGTTGGGGAACATAGTAATTTCAAAAAATTTCCTACGTACACGCAAGATCATGGTGATGGCATAGCAACAAGAGGGGAGAGTATTGTCCATGTACCCTCGTAGACCGTAAGTGGAAGCATTATGACAACACGGTTGATGTAGTCGTACGTCTTCACGATCCGACCGATCCAAGTACCGAACGTACGGCACCTCCGAGTTCAGCACACGTTCAGCTCAATGACGATCCCCGGGCTCCGATCCAGCAAAGCTTCGGGGATGAGTTCCGTTAGCACGATGGCGTGGTGACGATGATGATGTTCTACCGGCGCAGGGCTTTGCCTAAACTCCGCGACGATATGACCGAGGTGGAATATGGTGGAGGAGGGCACCGCACACGGCTAAGGAACGATCCGTAGATCAACTTGTGTACCATGGGGTGCCCCCTGCCCCCGTATATAAAGGAGCAAGGGGAGGGCCGGCCAAGGAGGAGCAGGCGCGCCCAAGGGGGGAGTCCTACTCCCACCGGGAGTAGGACTCCTCCTTTCCTAGTAGGAGTAGGAGAGAAGGAAGGGGAAGAGAGAAGGGAAGGAAGGAGGGGGTGCGGCCCCTCCCCCTAGTCCAATTAGGACTAGGCCTTGGGGGGGGGGGGGCGGCCTGCCCTAGGCAGCCCCTCTCTCTTTCCCGTATGGCCCAATAAGGCCCAATACTTCTCCCCGGCGAATTCCCGTAACTTTCCGGTACTCCGATAAATACCCGAATCACTCGGAACCTTTCCGAACTCCGAATATAGTCTTCCAATATATCGATCTTTACATCTCGACCATTTCAAGACTCCTCGTCATGTCCTCGATCTCATCCGGGACTCTGAACTCCTTCGGTACATTCAAACTCATAAACTCATAATATAACTGTCATCAAAACCTTAAGCGTGCGGACCCTACGGGTTCGAGAACAATGTAGACATGGCCTAGAACTATTCTCGGTCAATAACCAATAGCGGAACCTGGATGCTCATATTGGCTCCCACATATTCTACGAAGATCTTTATCGGTCAAACCGCATAACAACATACGTTGTTCCCTTTGTCATCGGTATGTTACTTGCCCGAGATTTGATCGTCGGTATCCAATACCTAGTTCAATCTCGTTACCGGCAAGTCTCTTTACTCGTTACGTAATGCATCATCCCGTAACCAACTCATTGGTCACATTGCTTGCAAGGCTTGTAGTGATGTGCATTACCGAGAGGGCCCAGAGATACCTCTCCGACAATCGGAGTGACAAAACCTAATCTCGAAATACGCCAACTCAACATGTACCTTCGGAGACACCTGTAGTACTCCTTTATAATCACCCAGTTACGTTGTGACGTTTGGTAGCACCCAAAGTGTTCCTCCGGTAAACGGGAGTTGCATAATCTCATAGTTACAGGAATATGTATAAGTCATGAAGAAAGCAATAGCAACATACTAAACGATCAAGTGCTAGGCTAACGGAATGGGTCATGTCAATCACATCATCCTCCTAATGATGTGATCCCGTTAATCAAATGACAACTCTTTTGTCCATGGCTAGGAAACTTAACCATCTTTGATTCAACGAGCTAGTCAAGTAGAGGCATACTACTGACACTATGTTTGTCTATGTATTCACACATGTATTATGTTTCTGGTTAATACAATTCTAGCATGAATAATAAACATTTATCATGATATAAGGAAATAAATAATAACTTTCTTATTGCCTCTAGGGCATATTTCCTTCAGTCTCCCACTTGCACTAGAGTCAATAATCTAGTTCACATCGCCATGTGATTTAAGACTAACATTCACATCTGTATGCGATTAATACCCATAGTTTCACATCGTCATGTGATCAACACCCAAAGGGTTTACTAGAGTCAATAATCTAGTTCACATCGCTATGTGATTAACACCCAAAAGAGTACTAAGGTATGATCATGTTTTGCTCGTGAGAGAAGCTTAGTCAACGGGTCTGTCATATTCAGAGCCGTATGTATTTCACAAATATTCTATGTCCACAATGCTCTACACGGAGCTACTCTAGCTAATTGCTCCCACTTTCAATATGTATCCAGATTGGGACTTAGAGTCATCTGGATTGGTGTAAAATCTTGCATCATTGTAACTTTTACGACGGGCTCTTTTATCACCTCCATAATCGAGAAACATCTCCTTAGTCCTCACTAAGGATATTCTTGACCCATGTCCAGTGATCTACTGATTAGATCAAAATTGTATTCCTTTGCCAAACAAAGAGAAAGGTATACAATAGGTCTAGTTCACAACATATCATACTTATAGAACCTATGATTGAGGCATAGGGAATGACTTTTCATTCTCTTTCTATTTTCTGCAATGGTCGGGTCTTGAGTCTTACTCAACTTCACACCTTGTAACACATGCAAGAACTCCTTCTTTGACTGTTTCATTTTGAACTATTTCAAAAATTTATCAATGTATGTACTCATTGAAAAATCTTATCAAGCGTCTTGATCTATCTATATAGATCTTGATGCTCAATGTGTAAGCAGCTTCACCGAGGTCTTGCTTTGAAAAACTCTTATTCAAGTATCCTTTCATGCTATCCAGAATTTCCATATCATTTCCAATTAACAATATGTCATCCACATATAATATTAGAAATGCTACAGAGCTCCCACTCACTTTCTTGTAAATACAGGCTTCTTCAAAAGTCTGTATAAAACCATATGCTTTGATCAACTCATCAAAGCATATATTCCAACTCCGAGATGCTTGCACCAGTCCATAGATGGATCGTTGGAGCTTGCACAATTTGTTAGTACCTTTAGGATTAACAAAACCTTCTGGTTGCATCATATACAACTCTTCTTTAATAAATCCATTAAAGAATGTAGTTTTTGACATCCATTTGCCAGATTTCAAAAAATGTGGCAATTGCTAACAAGATTCAGACAGACTTAAGCTTCGATACGGGTGAAAAAATCTCATTGTATTCAATATCTTGAACTTGTTGAAAACCTTTCGCAACAAGTCGAGCTTAGTAGATAGTAACACTACTTTCAGTGTCCGTCTTCTTCTTGAAGATCCATTTATTTAACATGGCTTGCTGATCATCGAGCAAGTCAATCAAAGTCCATACTTTGTTCTCATACATGGATCGTATCTCAGATTTTATGGCCTCAAGCCATTTCGCGGAATCTGGGCTCATCGTCGCTTCCTCATAGTTTGTAGGTTCACCATGGTCTAGTAACATGACTTCCAAAATAGGATTACCGTACCACTCTGGTGCGGATCTTACTCTAGAAGACCTACGAGGTTTGGTAGCAACTTGATCTGAAGTTTCATGATCATCATCATTAACTTCCTCACTAATTGGTGTAGGAATCACTGGAACTGATTTCTGTGATGAACTACTTTCCAATAAGGGAGAAGGTACAATTACCTCATCAAGTTCTACTTTCCTCCCACTCACTTCTTTCGAGAGAAACTTCTTCTCTAGAAAGGATCCATCTTAGCAACGAATAACTTGCCTTCGGATCTGTGATAGAAGGTGTACCCAATAGTTACCTTTGGGTATTCTATGAAGACGCACTTCTCCGATTTGGGTTCGAGCTTATCAGGTGAAAACTTTTTCACATAAGCTTCACAACTCCAAACTTTAAGAAACGACAGCTTAGGTTTACTATTAAACCATAGTTCATACGGTGTCGTCTCAACGGATTTAGATGGTGCCCTATTAAACGTGAATGCAGCTGTCTCTAATGCATAACCCCAAAACGACAATGGTAAATCAATAAGAGACATCATAGATCGCACCATATCCAATAAAGTGCGGTTACGACGTTCGGTCACACCATAATGTTGTGGTGTTCCAGGTGGCGTGAGCTGTGAAACTATTCCACATTGTTTTAATTGAAGACCAAACTCGTAACTCAAATATTCGTCTCCGCGATCAGATCGCAGAAACTTTATTTTCTTGTTACCATGATTTTTCCACTTCACTCTGAAATTCTTTGAACCTTTCAACTATTTCAGACTTATGTTTCATCAAGTAGATATACCCATATCTGCTCAAATCATCTTGTGAAGGTCAGAAAATAACGATACTTGCCACGAGCATCAACACTCATTGGATCGCATACATCGGTATGTATTGTTTCCAATAAGCCAGTAGCTTGTTCCATTGTTCCGGAGAATGGAGTTTTAGTCATCTTGCCCAAAAGGCACGGTTCGCAAGCATCAAATGATTCATAACCAAGTGATTCCGAAAATCCATCTTTATGGAGTTTCTTCATGCGCTTTACACTGATATGACCCAAAGGGCAGTGCCACAAATAAGTTCCACTATCATTATTAACTTTGCATCTTTTGGCATCAATATTATGAATATGTGTATCACTATGATCGAGATCCAACAAACTATTTTCATTGGGTGTATAACCATCGAAGGTCTTATTCATGTAAACAGAATAACAATTATTCTCTAACTTTAAATGAATAACCGCATCGCAATAAACATGATCAAATCATGTTCATGCTCAACACAAATGCCAAATGACATTTATTTAGGTTTAACACTAATCCCGAATGTATAGGGAGTGTGCGATGATGATCATATCAATCTTGGAACCACTTCCAACACACATCGTCACTTCACCCTTAACTAGTCTCTGTTTATTCTGTAACTCCTGTTTCGAGTTACTAATCTTAGCAACCGAACAAGTATCAAATACTCAGGGGCTACTATAAACACTAGTAAGGCACACATTAACCTGTATATCAAATATACCCTTGTTCACTTTGCCATCCTTCTTATCCACCAAATATTTGGAGTAGTTCCACTTCCAGTGACCATTTCCTTTGCAGTAGAAGCACTCAGTTTCAGGCTTAGGTCCAGCTTTGGGCTTCTTCACTGGAGTGACAACTTGTTTGCCATTCTACTTGAAGTTTCCCTTTCTTTCCCTTTGCCCTTTTCTTGAAACTAGTGGTCGATGCTCTTTCTTGATTTCTACCTTCGTCGATTTCAACATCACGAAGAGCTTGGGAATTGTTTTCGTCATCCCTTGCATACTATAGTTCATCACGAAGTTCTAGTAACTTAGTGATGGTGACTAGAGAATTCTGTCAATCACTATCTTATCTGGAAGATTAACTCCCACTTGATTCAAGTGATTGAAGTACCCAGACAATCTGAGCACATGCTCACTAGTTGAGCGATTCTCCTCCATCTTTTAGCTATAGTACTTGTTGGAGACTTCATATCTCTCAACTCGGGTATTTGCTTGAAATATTAATTTCAATTCCTGGAACATCTCATATGGTCCATGACGTTCAAAACATCTTTGAAGTCCCGATTCTAAGCCATTAAGCATGGTGCACTAAACTATCAAGTAGTCATCATATTGAGCTAGCCAAACGTTCATAACGTCTGCGTCTGCTCCTGCAATAGGTCTGTCACCTAGCGGTGCATTAAGGACATAATTCTTCTGTGCAGCAATGAGGATAAACCTCAGATAACGGATCCAATCTGCATCATTGCTACTAACATCTTTCAACACAATTTTCTCTAGGAACATATCAAAATAAACATATGAAAGCAACAATGCAAGCTATTGATCTACAACACAATTTGCAAAATACTACCAGGACTAAGTTCATGATAAATTTAAGTTCAATTAATCATATTACTTAAGAACTTCCACTTAGACAGACATCTCTCTAGTCATCTAAGTGATCACGTGATCCAAATCAACTAAACCATGTCCGATCATCACGTGAGATTGAGTAGTTTCAATGGTGAACATCATTATGTTGATCATATCTACTATATGATTCACGCTCGACCTTTCGGTCTCCGTGTTCCGAGGCCATATCTGTATATGCTAGGCTCGTCAAGTTTAACCTTAGTATTCCGTGTGTGCAACTGTTTTGCACCCGTTGTATTTGAACGTAGAGCCTATCACACCCGATCATCACGTGGTGTCTCAGCATGAAGAACTTTCGCAACGGTGCATACTCAGGGAGAACACTTCTTGATAATTAGTGAGAGATCATCTTAAAATGCTACCGTCAATCAAAGCAAGATAAGATGCATAAAGGATAAACATCACATGCAATCAATATAAGTGATATGATATGGCCATCATCATCTTGTGCTTGTGATCTCCATCTTCAAAGCACCATCATGATCACCATCGTCACTGGCGCGACACCTTGATCTCCATCGTAGCATCGTTGTCGTTACGCCATCTATTGCTTCTACGACTATCGCTACCGCTTAGTGATAAAGTAAAGCAATTACAGGGCATTTGCATTTCATACAATAAAGCGACAACCATATGGCTCCTGCCAGTTGCCGATAACTTCGGTTACAAAACATGATCATCTCATACAATAAAATATATCATGACGTCTTGACCATATCACATCACAACATGCCCTGCAAAAACAAGTTAGACGTCCTCTACTTTGTTGTTGCAAATTTTACATGGCTGCTACGGGCTTAGCAAGAACCGTTCTTACCTACGCATCAAAACCACAACGATAGTTCGTCAAGTTAGTGCTGTTTTAACCTTCGCAAGGACCGGGCGTAGCCACACTCGATTCAGCTAAAGTGAGAGAGACAGACACCCGCCAGCCACCTTTAAGCACAAGTGCTCGTAACGGTGAAACCAGTCTCGCGTAAGCGTACGCGTAATGTCGGTCCGGGCCGCTTCATCTCACAATACCGCCGAACCAAAGTATGACACGCTGGTAAGCAGTATGACTTGTATCGCCCACAACTCACTTGTGTTCTACTCGTGCATATAACATCAGCGCATAAAACCTAGGCTCGGATGCCACTGTTGGGGAACGTAGTAATTTCAAAAAAATTCCTACGTACACGCAAGATCATGGTGATGGCATAGCAATGAGAGGGGAGAGTATTGTCCATGTACCCTCGTAGACCGTAAGTGGAAGTGTTATGACAACGCGGTTGATGTAGTCGTACGTCTTCACCGATCCGACCGATCCAAGTACCGAACGTACGGCACCTCCGAGTTCAGCACACGTTCAGCTCGATGACGATCCCCGGGCTTTGATCCAGCAAAGCTTCGGGGATGAGTTCCGTCAGCACGACGACGTGGTGACGATGATGATGTTCTACCGGCGCAGGGCTTCGCCTAAACTGCATGACGATATGACTGAGGTGGAATATGGTGGAGGGGGGCACCGCACACGGCCAAGGAACGATCCATAGATCAACTTGTGTGCCATGGGGTGCCCCCCTGCCCCCGTATATAAAGGAGCAAGGGGAGGGCCGGCCAAGGAGGAGTAGGCGCGCCCAAGGGGGGAGTGCTACTCCCACCGGGAGTAGGACTCCTCCTTTCCTAGTAGGAGTAGGAGAGAAGGAAGGGGAAGAGAGAAGGGAAGGAAGGAGGGGGTGCGGCCCCTCCCCCTAGTCCAATTCGGACTAGGCCTTGGGGGGGCGTGCGGCCTGCCCTAGGCAGCCCCTCTCTCTTTCCCGTATGGCCCAATAAGGCCCAATACTTCTCCCCGACGAATTCCCGTAACTTTCCGGTACTCTGATAAATACCCGAATCACTCGGAACCTTTCCAAACTCCGAATATAGTCGTCCAATATATCGATCTTTACGTCTCGACCATTTCGAGACTCCTCGTCATGTCCCCGATCTCATCCGGGACTCCGAACTCCTTCGGTACAACAAAACTCATAAAATCATAATATAACTGTCATCAAAATCTTAAGCGTGCGGACCCTACGGGTTCGAGAACAATGTAGACATGGCCTAGCACTATTTTCGGTCAATAACCAATAGCGGAACCTGGATGCTCATATTGGCTCCCACATATTCTACGAAGACCTTTATCGGTCAAACCGCATAACAACATACGTTGTTCCCTTTGTCATCGGTATGTTACTTGCCCGAGATTTGATCGTCGGTATCCAATACCTAGTTCAATCTCGTTACCGGCAAGTCTCTTTACTCGTTACGTAATGCATCATCCCGTAACCAACTCATTGGTCACATTGCTTGCAAGGCTTGTAGTGATGTGCATTACCGAGAGGGCCCAGAGATACCTCTCCGACAATCGGAGTGACAAAACCTAATCTCGAAATAGGCCAACTCAACATGTACCTTCAGAGACACCTGTAGTACTCCTTTATAATCACCCAGTTACGTTGTGATGTTTGGTAGCACCCAAAGTGTTCCTCCGGTAAACGGGAGTTGCATAATCTCATAGTTACAGGAACATGTATAAGTCATGAAGAAAGCAATAGCAACATACTAAACAATCAAGTGCTAGGCTAACGGAATGGGTCATGTCAATCACATCATTCTCCTAATGATGTGATCCCGTTAATCAAATGACAACTCTTTTGTCCATGGCTAGGAAACTTAACCATCTTTGGTTCAACGAGCTAGTCAAGTAGAGGCATACTAGTGACACTATGTTTGTCTATGTATTCACATATGTATTATGTTTCCGGTTAATACAATTCTAGCATGAATAATAAACATTTATCATGATATAAGGAAATAAATAATAACTTTATTATTGCCTCTAGGGCATATTTCCTTCAAAAAAGAGACTAGTTAGTATACTCAATATTGTGCACGTCGGAGAGGAAAACGATAGAACTAGTACGTATTTATTTACGGTGCAGATTCACTCATTTTGCTCCATATGTACTCTGTCTCAGTGTAGTCTAGTCACTTGTTGAAATCTCTAGAAGGGCAAATACTCCTTTCTGGTTTACAGGGCTATACTAGCAAGTAGTTGTACGTACTAGTACAACAGTGGGATCACATAGCAATTTTGTCTCATGCAAGAGCCTCGCTATATGCGTGCTCCAATGTTCGCAACTGCAACGTTCGGTTTGCGCTTGGCTCTTCGCCTCTTTGAGAACACGGACAATGATGTTACTACTACTGCTTCTACAGTGTCGAATCCACTGCTGCATGTCCGTCCACCATGAGCGGGACAGATAGCTTGTTGTAGAAGTACTACTAAGCAAAAGCCTGTCCTCATTTGTGAGCAACAGTGCGCATGGGGAAGGGAGAAGGTGTGTAGTAAAATCAAGCTTCTCCTCGTTCTACGAGTTGACGCGACACATCATAGCACTGGCCCCACATGCTTGCCTCTAAACTTGGCTGAAAGACCCGCAGTGTACAATATATTTGCTGCAACCTCTAACATTTACCCACAACAAATTAAAATATATGTGTCCGTATGCATCGTTTTGATGCAGAGGCGAGGGAGTCCCCCATTTAAAAAAACAAATTAAAATATATATTCCTGTCTTGACCAGATGAGCGTGCAAACTACAATCACCAGGGTGACAGGTAGGGCCAGAAGACTATTTTAATTTTAAAAAAAACTTCGAGACAACCACATAGCATGGAGCCGACCCCAACGATTTTAAGCTTACAGGCACGGTACACGCTATCTAGACTACTCTACACATGAAACTGCCACACGAGCGCCCGGGCTGCGCTTGGCTCTTCGCCTCTTCGAGAAGTCGAACAATGATGGTGTACTACTGCACTGGAGGAGTACTACAGTATGCTTCTGGACATCTGACACCGATTGAACTGCTGCATGTCCACTGCGTGCGGGAGGGAGAGCGTGTAGCGAAAGCTTCTCCTAGTCTTGCCAGCCACCACGCTCATGGGCGAGGGAGGGACGGTCCTATCTTTGCATGTATGACAGGTGGGCCCGACAGGTGTGTGGCCAACCTGTCATACAGCCAAAGGCAGGTGCAGTTAAGTCCGCAAGGGAGAGGATAATCAAACTTCTTGTTGATGTACGAGTTGACGCAACACATCAAAGCACTGCACTCGATATATTTCAATAATTTAGGGTTACCGATGCATTAATTACAATGCATGCATTCATGCCGTGACTCTCCTTTTGATACTTGCATGTGTTGATTTAATGCACCTTGAAGTAGTACTCCCTCCGATTCCTTTTACTTTGCATATAACTTTTTCTTGTTTTTTTCAGATTAGTCTACGCGTCCGCGTTGGTTTCCATCTGTGCCCCCGGTCGATTAGTTCTGCCCCCATTAATCGAGCCAGTTTCCAAAGCAGAAAATGGCTACAGGCAAACGCGTGCAGCGCCGGATGCGGCTTGACCGCCTGGGGAAGCCAACTCAAGCGAAAAGGAAGGAGGACCAGCCAACCATTGCATGCGCATTTACTGTCAATATTTATGCAGCTTACTCATGCGCAGGGGCAAATTTGTCCAGAAAACTCAAACTACTGCCTTCCTTGGTATGCGGGAGGACAATTATGCGTAGAGTATAAAATATGTGACGGTAAAGCTTTTTAATGCCTCGGCCCAAGCGAGAGATGGTTGTGCACGAGGAGGGCGAGATCATGCAGACGTAACAGGAACCGACGAGGGAGCTCACTAAGGTCTCGATGGACCTCACCGTGCTCCACTGCCCCTTGTGCCTCCGCCCCTTGACGCCTCCAGTGTATGAGGTTCGAATACACCTTGTCCTTTCGGCTGATTGAGGAAGGTGCTGGTTTCTTGATTGATGTGCTATTCGATTGATTTCTGCAGTGCAAGGGAGGGTACCTCGCCTGCACGGACTGCCGCGTCGAGCGCCCCGGGATCCAGCGGCAGTGCTAGAAGTGCGAGCGCGGCGGTGGCTTCGACGTGCGGAACACGGCGGTGGATGCCGTCGTTTCGTCGCTAAGGGTGGAGTGCCCGCACGAAGGCTGTGGGCTCTACGCCACTTACCACAAGCTCGCCGATCACCATAGCGTGTGTCTGCTCGCACCCCGCAAATGCCCCGTGCCCGTCTGTGGCTACGAAGGCCCGCCGCCGATGCTCTACCACCACATCAGCACGCGCATCCCATGCCCGTGCATAGGATCCAGTACGGCAAGGTGCTCCAGCTGCAAGTGCAACTGTCGGAGCCACGGCTCTTGCTGTTCACGGAGGAGGACCGCCACACATTTTTCTTGGTCGACGGCGTGCTCGACATCGGCACGCCTATCGCCGTGTCGGTCGTCTGCATCAGAGCGGGGGCGTCCCCACTGCCGCACTACTTGGCCAAGCTGTGGGAGAACGGCCCGTCCCGGGAGCCCAAAGGCACGACCGACGCTGTCGAGGTGGAAATGGAGGTGACAAGCAGCAAGGATCCCGGCGACGTCGACATGCAGGAGCTGATCTTCTTGACAGTTCCGCCCAAGCTGCTGGCCGGGGCTAAGCTTGTGTCCTTCCACATTCAGATTGACAAGCTCACATCCTAAATGTTTCGAAGGTTCCTTCTGTTTATCTTAGTAATATGCTAATATAGGGATTACCTTGGTCTACTTTAGCTTAATAAATGGTGGGTTTTGGTGGCGATGCAACAATTACTTCGACATCAGATCAGTAATTTCCAACAGTCGAACGGATATTTTGTGTCTGTTGGATATAAAGTTCCTTTTGGTAAGAAGTACTACTTGTCATCAAAATGGATAAAAGGAGATGTATGTAGACGTATTTTAGTTCTAGATACGTCCCTTTTTATCCATTTTGATGACAAGCACTCCCTTCGTTCCACAATACATGCCTTCCATTTGTCAAAATATAGATGTATCTAGACATGTTTTAGTATATAGGTACATCCATGATAGAGCCAATCGGATGGTTGAGAACACTACAATTCGTAGCTACAGATGCATGTGTGACTCCTAGATGCAGAGGCCGGGGGTCATCATCCTCCTTTTCGAGAAAAAACAAACGCGTGTATGAGAGGACGAGTGCATCCGTGCACCTCTTCTCTTCCTGTATAACGTAGTACTAAACTCAGAGTAAAAGTTTTTGTGGGTGGCACGATGGTGCGTGCGAGAAGTCCCGAGAGATAGGTTTAATGTGTATGGAAAAAGGACTAGCCTAGAGCTCGCCACGCGGGTATTCCTGTCGAACGCCCCATTAACTGTAAGGTATGTATACGGCGGTGCCAGTTATTGCACGTACACAACAGTACTCCCTCCTTTCCGGTTTATGGTGAGTGGTGGAATATTTTTTGTAGTTTGCAAAAGCACCTAATTAATGCTCTTGTTTTTCTCAAAAAATTATGCTTATCAATGCATTAATTGCAATGCATGCATGCATAAAGTACATGCATTGGTCAATTTTCTCTTAATACTTGCATGCAATGATTTAATGCACCTTGGAATCTGAACATGTGTTGGAGAACAACCAAATTGAGCCTTATAAAATGGAAAAACTAAAATTTTGAGATAAGCCCTATAAAACCGGAAAGGAGGGAGTAGAAAAAGAAGTACTCCATCCGGGAATAGTGCCGCACTTCGAAACTAGAACCGTCAATAAATTTTGAGCTTGCGTCTCGTCACATTCCAAATTACTCCACGCTATATTGAATTGCAGACCTGTTCACACCGATCACAACCTAAGTGGTTTCCCACTTAGGAGCATATTAGTACCACGCTATATTGAATTCCAAACCTGTTCACACCGATCACAACCTAAACAGTTTCCCACTTAGGAGCATATTAGTACTCAGTTATAAATACTAGTATGCCAAGATGACTGCACATTGCTCCTCAACTCCTCATCTACAAAAACAAACAAGTCATTCAACATCCTTCCCTTGCGTCTGCCATGGCCAGCGTGAGTTCTAGGTCGAGAGATTGCCACCAGGGAGAGGCGAGCATGGAAGCGGAAGCACGAGAGATGTCCCGCCTCGCTGCGAGAGCAGACGACATGTCCCGCCGCGCGGAAGTAGCAGCACAGAGGTCCCGCCGCACCATCGATGCAGCAGACTGGTCCGGCCGCGCCGGGAAGCAGCAGAGATGTCCCGCCGCGCTGCGGCGGCCTAGGAAAATTTCTCGCAGGCAGGCGACGACTGTTACAGGCGCATGCATGCGATCGTCCATAGCCAGATGGATCAGATCTCCGGCTTGGCAAGGTTGCAGGACGACGTGAAAGCCTCGTTTGAACAGGCTACCGGCGTCATCCGGCAACTAAGGGAGGGCAATGAGAGGCTCCAGGACGAGCGCGACCTGCTGAGGGAGAAGATCGTCCGAAGTGCAGACCAACAGGAGGAGACCAGTGCCTTGTTGAAGGGGACCAGCGTCATCATCAAGAAACTTATGGATGAGAATGACATGCTCCGCAATGAGCACCAAAGGCTGGTGGGGGAATCCGTGGATGTTCTCAAGCAGCATCCTGAGGACACGAAAGAGCTCATCACTGCTCGCCGCGGAGACTAGATCCCGCGGCCTGCAGCAACGCATCAAGAAAGTAGAGATCAGCGAGCCAGATCCTTGTCTTCCTTCTTCTTTTGCCCTTGTGTATTTCGGGCGTAGCCGCATGTGCCTTTTTTAATTATCTTTCTAATTATGTAAGACAATTAATCGTCCTTATCTTTCTGTGGAAGATCAATGTTGCGAGGCTGGAATGAAGAAAACTCTTGCTGTGGCGACCCTGGCGTTGCTGTTCTTCTAGTTGCTGCTGGGCTTCCTTCAGTTTCCTGGTTTCTTTTGATGTACTAATCAGTTTAGGATGTGGATTGTGTCGTCGGTTGTGAAATGTTGGGTTCTAGCATGGATGTTTGGCCTTTGTTGGCCTCTTGGGATGTTGCGATTTCAATCTGGTACTCCCTCCGTCTCATAATGTAAAACATTTTTTGACACTATACTGCTGTCAAAAACCGTCTTATATTATGGGACGGAGGGAGTAGCTTTTAGTCCTTCGTGTTAGGCTGGAGTTGTGCTGAACGTCTTGTGAATTGTGGTGGTTTTCAGTAATGAAAATCGGAAGGGGCAAGCCTTTCTTTGATCAAACAAAAAAATCGTCCTTATATATTCATTAGTCTTGCTATAAGTCACAGTAGATGCTATATATGTCCGCCAGATCTTACATCAGGATCCGTGCTTTCAGATTTTCTTTTTTCTCTCTTAAATCTCACTCGAGTGAGACATAGCCACGCCATTAAACAGAGGCTCAGGCGCCATTAATGGAGACCTTGGGAGAGAGGTGGACGGCAGATGGAGGTTAAAGGGCTCTCCTCCCGATAAGCACGCGCAGGGGTCTGATCGCACGCCTCTCGTACTCAAATAGCTACCCTGCACGACGCCTCCTAGCTAATAAAAAATGGGGACGCGTGGCGGCACGTAAATGGTACTAGTAAGTAGAACGCCCACGGTTTCAATAATACTTGTGTTTCCGATTGTAACGTGACAGCACTTGTTCCAAAATGACTTTGTTGATTGTTAATGTGTGCGCCTTCGCAAATCGGATTGCAAATTTACCACAGCATGTTGGTGCCATGTCATGGCACCAAGCCAAGTTTCATTATTTTCATGCGTGTTTTGGATTTACAGGAATTAAAAAACTAAGTTTCTCAATGTTTCCAACCCAGCCACGACACCCAGAATTTTGAATTTCATTCTCATTTCTTGCATGGAACCTAGAAATTTACCAGAGGACACACATGTGATTTTTCAACCAACTTTGGTGCACTGGATTATGTGCTTTTATTTCAAATTTGAATTATGCACACAAAGGTGACATGTTCCCTCCCAGAACCACGAGCCTTCTTGAGAGAAGCTCCGATTTGCAAGAAGCTTATACAAAAATTTGTTCCTATTCAGCCAATTTTTTTTACCACAGCATGGAACTACCATGACATGACACCATGCCAAGTTTCATGATTTTAAAACCAAGTGTCTCAATGTTCTCGACCGAGCCACGATGCCCAGATGTTTGAATCTTATTCTCATTTTTTGCATGGGAGTATAAATTCACCCAAGGACACAAATGTGATTTTTCAACCAACTTTGGTGCACGGGAGCACGTGCTTGTAGTTCAAATTTGAATTATGCACATTAAATGACCAAAAACTCAATTAATGTGTAAATAAGGCCAAACAAAGATGGAATAATTCCAAAATTTAACAGGGCACTCATGTAGTTCTATGTTGCCTTTGTAAATAAAATCAAGGGGGACAACGTATATCGTTTCGCACTCAAAGGTGACACGTTCCCTCTCAGAACCACGAGCCTTCTTGAGAGAAGCTTCGGTTTGCAAGAAGCTTATACCAAAATCTGTTCCTATTCAGCCATTTTTTTACCACAACATGGTAGTACCATGACATGACACCCATGCCAAGTTTCATGATTTTCAGACGTGTTTTGGATTTACAAGAATTTGAAAACCAAGTTTCTCAATGTTCTCGGCCGAGCCACGATGCCCAAATGTTTTAATTTTATTCTCATTTCTTGCATGGGACCTAGAAATTCACCCGAGGACACAAATGTGACTTTTCAACCAACTTTGGTGCACGAGAGCATGTGCTTGTAGTTCAAATTTGACTTATGCACATTAAATGACCAGAAACTCAATTAATGTATAAAAACGACAAATGAACCCTGAATAATTCCAAAATTTAACATGGCACTAATGTAGTTCTATGTTGCCTTTGTTAAGAAACTCAAGGGCGGGGGGGGGGGAGCGTATAACGTTTCACACTCAAAGGTGACACACTCCCTCTTAGAACCACGAGCTTCCAAATTGGCCCAATTTTTTACCACAACATGTTAGTGCCATGACATGACACCATGCCAAGTTTCATGATTTCCAGCCGAGTTTTGGATTTACATGAATTTAAAATCTAATTTTCTCGATGTTCTCGGCAGAGTCATGACGCCCAGATGTTTGAATTTCATTCTCATTTCTTCCATGGGACCTAGAAATTCAACCAAGTACACACATGTGATTTTTCAACCCACTTTGGTGCACCGGAGCATGTGCATGCAATTCATATTTGGATTATGCACATTAAAAGTCCAGAAACTCAATTAATGTATAAAAATGCCAAATGAACCTGAAATAATTCCCAAATTTAACAGGGCACTCATATAGTTCTATGTTGCCTCTGTAAATAAAATCATGGGGGAGGCAGCGTATATCGTTTCGCACACAAAGGTGACACATCCCCTCTCGGAACCACGAGGCTTGTTGAGAGAATCTCCGGTTTTGCAAGAGGCTTATACCAAAACTTGTCCCAATTCAGCCAAAAATTATATGTATGAAAACAGGGTTTAGGTTATCCCGGACATCTCGCTACCTAGACCAATAATGTACTATGATATGAATTCAACATAAAATGGATACAAATATTTGAATTGGAGAGGTTATGGTACATGTAGTTCATAGTGAAATATGATTATTGCTATATGCATGTCTTTTTGTTATCAAGATAATATTTAAATTATTGTATAACTTGACAACAATCGTATTCAAATAAGGAAAATTGATTCAAATTTAGTCCATATGGTAGACGACAATATATATGTTCACATGGTGGAGTAAAATGTTCATATATGATGGAAGATCAAAATGTACAACTACATCAATTATAAACCGCAAGTTCACCTAATGATATATTCGAATTCAACATAACGTGGATTCAAAAATAGAAATTCGAGATCATGGCATCTGTAATCATATAAAAAGAGACATTACTATTTCTTTGGTGGGAATTGTTTTGTTTTTTGTTGTTGTTGAGGGAAGTGCGAATCGATTTTGTACTGTGTAGGGTAATCTTGTTCTCCCGACTTTTTTTACATTTTTCTTGTAGTTTTTTCAATGACATCTATAGCAATATAGTAAAAGGGGACATGACTCTCTTGTGTCTTGTATGATTTTTTTACACGTTAAGTTTGTTCTGTCGAACAAGGAATCCGCACATTGTTATCCCGAAATTTTCAAGCTCGAGTATCTTTTGTCTCACCTGCTTTGAAACTCCCGCTTCTTCAATCCGCGCCGCGCCTTGTTATCCCGAAATTTGGACGCGCGCGAGAACTCCCTCCTCATCCGAAATCGCTCCCGCAGCCCAGACACACAAAATCCCCCTTCTACCCCTCAGTCGGAAATGAAGCTCCACGTGACAGTGTCAAAACCAGTGGGGGTATGCTGGTAACTTACCCTACATTTTGGACAAGCGCGTCCCTAAGCTTAGCTCCCCCCTCCCACTTCGCCCCCCCATTCATACACCGAGGCCGCAAAAACCCGCGAAACCCCATGCTCCTCCGTCGGCCTCTCGACCGCCGCCCAGCCGAAGACTCTTCCCCGACTACGTCGTCCACCGCAACAGCTCGCCGTCCCTCATCCACCGCACCGGATGAGGATCCGTTGTCGATCTCGTCGTCCCGTCGGATCAGCCGCCCCATCCTCCACCTCCAAGGAGTTGCCCCGATGTTCACCTTGTCTATCGCGCCACCTGAATCCCCATAGCGTCATCTTGACCTGCCCCACCGGAACCGCAGCACCCTCACCAATTCATCTGATGAAGCCGAGGCCAACTTGGCGCCACCAAGGAGGTTCTGCACTCACCGCTACATTTTATCTTTTGTTCGATCTCACGGGGCTGCCGGTGCTCGATACCAAGCAGACATGGCGTCTCCATCGACGGTGCCGTCGCCGGCCACATCAACCACGGCGTCTCTCCCCCATGTCGTTGCTTCCTCAGCGGCGACTTCCACAACGCCACTAGCTACAGCTGTTCTGGTTCTCGCTCGCGCTGCGGCTCTGTTCTTGCTATCGGTTGCACTGCTGCACTACTCCTGATTTCGTTCGTGCTGCTGCTCTGCTCTTGCTCTCGCTTGCGCTGCTGCTGCTGCTGCACGACCTCCGGCAGCTACAGGAGTTGCTGCTTTAGCACTCGCTCGCGGTGCTACTGCACGACTTGCTCTCTGCTAGTGCGTTCCCTGCTCGAGTGTCTGCTGATTTAGATCACTGCTTCTCTGCTACTAGTGCTCGAACGCCCTAAACATCTATTGCAATGCTCTGTTCCTAGTTCAATCAGTTTCGACAGTAAAATTCAGTTTTGCCTGTGAAGTTCATTTTCTTCAGTTAAGTTCAGAGTGAACAGTACTTAAAGCATCGGTCGGAGCGGCCGTGGTGCGGCTGATGCGTTTTACATCTAGCACTTTTTGGTGATGTATTTTACATCATCTATTGCAGATGATATTAGGGTCCCACTTCAGATTAAAATTGTCTGTCTTGTCATGCTTCAGCCTCTTCGCCGTACACCTTAGCGGAGCTGCTCCAACGACAGAACCGTCCATCACAGCAGAGCAGTACCCTCGGTGCCGTTTCCAGAGGCCTCGGATCTTCTTCCCCGCCTCCGACAGTCACACCAGCATCATCACCATCCTCCACGTCCAACCCAATGATGCTGAGGTCCACAAGGCTATGCCAAAGAGGTTGTACACTCATCGCATCACTTTGTTTCTCCATTCCTCTATTCTTCCAATTCAGGTGAGCCAAACACCCAGGTTGACTGAAATCCTATGTTTCCAAATGCTCTATTTTGCACGTGCATTCCTATCCTATTCCTGTGTTTTTCTTGTCCCTGCGTTTATAGAATCCTCCAATTCTAAGGAGTCCTTACAGATTTACTTCATTTTCAGATTGGCGTCAAAGAAAACTCCGTGTGTTATGTCCTGCTCCTGCCGTGCTGTCATGCACCCCACCTGAGGTCCACCATCGACAGAAGCGTTCACTACAGCAGAGATCCCCCCTACAGACTTTCTTTCGCCACCTCAGATTATCTTCCCCATTGCCGGCAGGTACCCCAACTGCATTACCATCATCGACTGAGCAGATGAACCTGAGGACTACACAGTTCCGGAAGAGAGGTCGCAGTCTTTCGTGTTTGCTTACATTATACATCGATTATTATTACCTGCTACTTTATCGTTCAATCTTGAGTTTTGAATTGCCCATGGGTCTCATATCGAGCCAGCAACGAATAGTATCTGTCTACTATCTGGTTCATCTGGGGTCTTCTATGTGGTTCATGTTGGGTGGGCAACAAACAATAGATGATCCATTGTCTATCTTTTTAAACTGAAGCTATAATCTACCTGCTATCATTAGTTTTGGATCCATCCACTCGTTTGCTACCATCAGTCTTGATTTTTGCATGCACCCCTTAGGCCTTACAAAATCTAACTATTTTTTTATTATGTATGTCAGATATTGTACACAATCGTACTGAACATGTAGAGAAAAAGAGAAGACCGTTGCGTGCGAATATAATGTCATGCAAACGCTGCTCCATGGTGGGCGAAGTGCCCCCCTCCTGCATTTCCAGATTGTATTCCAGAGGAAGATAACTGTTCAGATGGAGATTCAGAAGGAGCCGACCATGCCTGTTTACCACCTGACACTACAAAAAAAGACACATCCATGACATTTTGGGCCGAACGAAATTTTTTCTATCATACATACGACACTTCTATGAGGATAATTGTGACAAAACCCGGTATCATCATAGATGTGGTGGGCTCCTACTTCTATGACAAAAATCATGACAGAAAATGGGCTTTTCGTCCTGGGCGGGCCGGAGACGCAGCTGCATGACATTCTTTGGGCCGTCCATGATGGAAAAAACCATGCTAGAAGCGAGGGGGAGGAAAATTTCGGGGAGGTCGGAGGCGGAGCGATGCGCATTTCTCTTGTACATACGCGCGCGTGTGCAAGGCGTTGGCTCTAACTGAAGCCGAGCGAGGCGTTGGGATCTAACTGAACCCGAGCGATTGCACTGCAGGCTATGCGTTACTGAACAGGAGCGATCGATCGATGGATGTTAACTGAACCCGATGGAGCAATTCCTTCGCCACTGCTGCTAACTGAAGCCAATCGATGCTGCCTCTGGGATGAACAGTGAGTGTTGCGGGGGGGGGGGGGGTTGGATGAACAGTGAGCGGTGGCGTTGCCTCTGGATGAACAGGAACCCATGGTGTGGAGGGCTGGATGAACAATAGACGGTGGAGGGGTGGTTGAACAGGACCCCGTGGTGTGGAGGGCTGGATGAACAGTAGACGGTGGAGGGGTGGTTGAACAGTAGCCGGTGGAGTAGCGCACGGTGGAGGCTGGATGAACAGGAGCCCGTGGAGGCTGGAGGAGGTCGACGGTAGCCCGTGGAGGCTGGAGGAGGTCGAGGGTGGAGATGAACAGTATCATGTGGAGTCCCGTTTTGCGGTACGCCACACCCCTCCCCCCGCCCCATTTCGACCGTAGCGCTGCAACACAAGTCCGTTTCGTCCGTTTTGCGGTACGCCACACCCCTCCCGATCAACAGGACCCCTGTTTCGACCATAGGAGGTCTGTTTCGTCCGTTTTGCGGTACGCCACACCCGTCCTGATCAACAGGACCCCCGTTTCGACCATAGGAGGTCTGTTTCCTCCGTTCTGCGGTATGCCAGGCCTCATTTCCATCGCCTGTTCCGTCCAAGCCGGTTGGCTCCCACGCGTTCCGTTGCGTCCCGATGAACACGACGCATTCTGTTGCCTCCCCGTGAACACGACGCATTCCGTTGCCTCCTCATGAACATGACACATTCCGTTGCCTCCCCATGAACACGACGCATTCCGTTGCCTCCCCATGAACACGAGCCCTCGTCGTACGTATGCGCGACTAGGCGTTCGAGACCCCACCCGTATGTACACATATGTGGCCGTATTTTCTTTCTTGCACCCTAGCCGCTGTACGTACGTGTACATGCTACGTGCACGCCTCTACTACGACACGTACGCGCCTCTACTATGACACGTGCGCGCCTCTACATCGACCAGTATATATGTACGTACAAGTTCGCGACTAGAATGACAACGCTACGTACGCTTCGACCAGGTGGGTCCAGACTGTCAGGCAGTTCCTTGCATGCGAAAATGTAGCTGGTGGGTCCCAGCAGTCAAAGGGGCGAATCGTTTTTTTGGCCGGACGCACTTCCTTTGCATGCGAAGATATAACTGGTGGGTCCCAGCAGTTAGGGGGGCGAATCGTTCTTTCCCCGGACGCACTTCCTTGCGTGCAAAGATGTAGCTGGTGGGTCCCAGCAGTCAGGGAGCGAATCTTTTTTTTGCTCTGACGCACTTCCTTGCGTGCGAAGATGTAGCTGGTGGGTCCTAGCAGTCAGGGGGAAACTTTTTTTTTTTGCGAAATACGTTGTCCCGTCCGGTGGGTCCCCGCTGTCAGGTGGAGGAATCATTATTTTCCGCGTAATAAGGAGGCACTTCCTTGCTGTGGCCGTGGACCTAGCTGTCAGCCTCTCCACGTACAGTCCACGTCCGATGGAAGTCGTTCCTTGACCATGTTGACCACGCCGCGCCGAGAGCACCACGACGGTGGACGACGGCGAGGCCTAGGAAGGGGACGACTCGGAGCCGGGGAAGACGCAGCAGTGGATGCCCATGCGAAGAGGAGTACGAGGGTTCACTAGTTCAGCTGCGATGTGAGGCTGCCATCGCCGCAGAATAACAGGGGGTGTGGGTGAGTAGAGGGGAGCATTCATTTTTTGTGCGTAATAAGGAGGCACTTCCTTGCGTGCGAAGATAGCTGGTGGGTCCGACAAGTCAGCGATGGGCACATTTTTTTCGTGAAATACAGAGGCCCTTCCGGTGGGTCCCAGATGTTAGGTGGAGGAATCATTATTTTGCGCGTAATAAGGAGGCATTTACTTGTGTGCGACCGTGGACCCAGCTGTCAGCCTCTCCATGCACAGCCAACTTCCGATGGTGTCATTCGTTGACCACGTTGACCATGGCACGCCGAGCGCATTCAAGGTGGTGGACGACGGCGAGGCCCCGGACATCAACGAGCCGGAGATGGGAAGACGCGGGAGTAGAGTCGCAGACGGAGAGGTGTACGAGGGTTAACTGGTTCTAGTGCGGTGTGGTTCGACAGTCCGTGGAGAAGAACAGGAGGTGTGGAGGGTTGGAGGTATGGCCTGGCCAACGGTGGAGTAGCGCTTCATAGCGAAGCGTGCTAAGCAGAGCTGCTAGCAGCAGGAGGCGGGAGGTGGTCCCGGCGGCGCTGGAGGAAGAAGAAGAGAGATTGAAATTGGATGCCGGCCATTGGATGTAAATCCAACGGCTAACATGTCAGAATCATTTGTTGACTAAATTTACAATGACTTGCGTTGGCTTCGACCTATTGGACCACATTTCAGCTCCAAAAATGTGGCACGTATTCAACCAATTTTTTCATAATTTACAGTCTTTTTTTTGCGCGGTAGAATTTACAGTCAATTTGATCTTTTTTTTGAATTACAGCCATTAGCTGGGCTGGGTGAACAATTAATGTAGCTTTCATGCAACCCATTTATTTTATTTCCTAAAAAATTACAGGCCATTTGCACTTTATCTAGATACACGATTTTGCTGGGCTGATTCTAATTATAATGTTGGGTTGGGCCAGCAATGTTATCAAAAAATAAAAATGGGCTGAGCATTTTGTTATAAATATATTTAAATAATAAGTGATATTATTACATTCATCCTTAAATCTTACCAAGCTTTTGTACACAATCACTAGGATTTTCGTGCCAAAACAATCTAGGATTTTATTTGTTAAGAAATTATTTTTATAAGTTAATAAGATGTGGGATATTGTTTTCTTACATATGTAAGTATCTGTTAAATATATGATGACAATAAAAATAATATATAATAACATATAAAATAATTTAAATATACATAATATAGTTAAAAGGGAAACATAAGTTGTACCTGGCGTTCCTATTCTTATATAGAAAAATAGAACAAACCGCTATGTTTTCTTCAAAAAATTACATAAATTGGGCTGCCAAAAATAAAACCTCGGATGGGAGGTCCATAGGCCGGTCGATACATGAAGGCCCTAAGAAAATACAAACAGGCCCTCCCATCCGAGGTCGTGGGCTGCGCATGTTAAAAATGAAAGCCTAGACGGGGCAGCCCAAAACCACGTCCAACACTTGCCAAAACTCCATCCCTCGTTTTCTCTGTGTTTCACACACTCAACATTGTGTGGGCATTTTGACTGTGCATCATATGAAGATGTGCTATGCATGAATGTTGATCAGCATGATGTTAACTGGCTGGTAGTTCCATTTTCGACCACAAATAAAACTTCCAACATGATGTTAACCCTGTTTGAAAAGGCCGTGTTAATATAAATGCTCTACCTCTGAAAGTTGCAGTTTCTTATCTGAAACTGAACTTGCAGTTTCTTATCTGAAACTGAAACTTGCAGTTTCTTCTCGTCTGCACTTTTATACTCCTATGAAACTACATTTTTAAGTGCTAAAAATAGATCTCTAGAATTCATAAAATTCTTCATATGCTCAATACTACAAATCTGAAATTCAAAAGACATTCATATCTGAAAGTACTCTCAAAATACACAACACAAAACACAATTCACAACCTGCAAATACTGACAACCCTAAGCTCCTCCTGACAATTCACAACCCGCCTGACTATTGGGCTGGGGGGCAGTCCCCTCCTATTCCTCGGCGACAAACAGCCGCCCCGTGAGACGATGTGAACGGCGAGGGAGACGATGGTGGGGAAGCGTCGTCGGGCCAACTGCTTTTCTCCTCTTGCAGTTGGGTTTGGTTGACGAAGACTCCACCGGCTCACTCTGGCAGGACAACCTCAAAAACGGCACCCAGTACATGCTCGATCCTTCAATCTCTAGTGGATGCTCCATCTGGGATCGATACTCCCACCACCGCTCCCTCACGATCGGATTCGGTGAATCTGTTTGCTGCATGGCCCAGAGGAGCAGCTCTATGTACTCCACGCGACTCCCTCCGGGAGTATCGCCGCCTTTTTGCTCTGTTGCAGATATTTGGTCATGGATGTCGCCGTCGCCGCTAGTTGGTCCCTGTGGTCAAACCAAGACTTTATCTCCAACATCCTAGCTAGCTTCACAGGGTCGCCGTCTGCGATCCTCACGTATCAGTTGTACTCCTCCATCAATCTACTTCTCCACAGCACCTTCACTCGCCGGCGGTGGTTTTTGAGTGGAAGAGGATAGGAGCGGCGCTGGTTTTGGATTAGAACGGGAGAGGAGCGATGCTGGTTTTGGACTGGAACAGGAGAGGAGGGGCGGTGGTTTTGAAATGGAAGAGGAGAGGAGCGGCGCTGGATTTAGATTAGAACGGGAGAGGAGCGGCGGTGGATTTAGATTGGAACAGGAGAAGAGCAGAAGAGCGGCGCTGGTCTTGGAAGTATTTTTTTGTTGTTTTGCGTATTTTGGGTCAAAGTTTGACCACGTACTGTATGTGACAAGCAAAATGTGAATGCATGTCACCAAAAAATGTATCGTTTGGTTCGTATTTGAATGTACTTTCAAATTATATTATTTTTGCAATGTATAACATATATTTTATGTGCAAAAATCATGGTCAATTATGACCCAGAATAAAAGGGAGACTAGTTAATGTGGGGTCGCTTTCTTAATTGAAGGGTAAATTGATTTTGATTTTGATCCAGTCACAGCGCGCCGGCCCTCTCACCCAATCCTAAATCGTTGCCGCAGGCTCCTCTCCCTCTTCTCCATTGCAAAACCACCTCCTCTCCTCTCCATCATCTCCATTCCAAAACCACCGTCTTGCCTATCCCTCTTCTGATCTTCTCCATTGCAAAACCACCTCCTCTCCTCTCCATCATCTCCATTCCAAAACCATCGTCTCACCTCTCCCTCTTCTGATCTTCTCCATTGCAAAACCACCTCCTCTCCTCTCCATCATCTCCATTCCAAAACCATCTCCTCTCCTCTCCATCATCTTCATTCCAAAACCACCGTCTCGCCTCTCCCTCTTCTGATCTTCTCTCCATTGCAAAACCACCTCCTCTCCTCTCCATCATCTCCATTCCAAAACCACCTCTTCTCCTCTCCCTCTTCTCTATTGCAAGACCACTGTCTCTCCTCCCATCTTCCAAATCTAGCATCGGACCACTCAGAACGACATCTATGGAGAGGATGCAGTAGTGAATCAGGCAGATCGCTGGTGGCGACCAGGCAAAGTTAGCCAGGTTGAAGGAGATCCTTAGTTGGTTTGACAATGAGTGGGAGATTTCGAGGACGGTGCGGGCCATGTGGAAATGTATGCGAAAGAGCGAGACGGCGGCGATGAGGGCGGCGAAGTACATGTACTCCTCAGCGACAGTCACGCCGCAGTCCTCCGAGTTCATCGAGTATCTCCTATGGGTGATGGAGCGGACAGATTCGCTGAGGCGACAGTCAGGCGGAGGTGGTGGGCGTACATGTCGAAGGTCGAGCACCCAGAGGATAACGAATCGATCGAGTATGGTGTGCCGTTCGTGAGGGTGCAGAGCCAGCCGGAGCCACAGGAGTATTCATTCTACCACCACAAGAGGAGGCCGGATGGCACGACATCGCTTCCCCGACGTTCTCCATGGTTCCCTCGACGCTCGCCTCATTTCAACGGCGGAGGTAGGGTTTAAGGTAAGCTTCGCACTAACCTAATCTTCCACCTGCTCATGCTTACAATCAGTGTGACAGCAAATGAAAATCATGCTTACAATCAGTCTCCCAGTACTATGCCAATCACCCTAAAATAGCTCTAGACCTTTGGGTCAAAGTTGTGACACGGTGTACAAATAAAGAAAAATAGACTGGTGCTTCTTTCAGAAAAGAGTACTCCCTAGAAAACTGCCAATATAAGCTACTAGTATTTGGTTAGAGGATTTGCTGCCGAGAAAGATCCGTCCACATAGAGCGCCACACATCCCACTAGTTGTGGTGGATGCCAATGCGTGCATGCAACATGGTTGGTGTCGGTAATTTTTACTTGGCACACCTCGCACTCTGCATATATGCCAGTTCCATATGTACATTTGGGCAGTTCCACCAAAATGCAGCTGAATAACCCTTTTTGCACAGATAATGAATGTCACATCCCTAATTCTGGTCTGACCTATGCCAGCTTCCATGTGTGCATCATGTTTAAATTCAAATGAAATTTGAATTGAGGAATTTTCAAAAGCCTCAGAATACCCCTAAAAATAACCAACATTTAAATCTCATCAAATGAGTCCAAGAAAATGTTCCTCTTAGTCTCTGAAAATATTGGCAAAATGTAAAAGTCAAACCAATATTTTTGGTATCTCAGAAACATTTATTTTGGGCCTTTGAAATAATTCAATAACTATTTGCATTGGATATATATTTCTTATATAATTAATATATGTCCAATAATTCTTGAACATTTTATGTGGTTTGGTATATTTTAGTTCTAGCCACATAATTAATTTCAGCATTTTATCAAGTGGTTTAGTATTTTTACTCGATAATATCAAAACAGAACAAAATAGAAAAACTGAAAAAAAAGAAAGAGAGAGAATTACTTGTCTAACTTACCTGTTCGGCCCAGCACTGCAGCTCGCTGGCCCAGTTGGTGGCCCAGCCCACGAAGCAACCCCCCTGTCGTCTTCCTCCTTGCCAGGAGGACAGGCGCGTGGTCGACGCACGTGGCGCACGCCCGGCCACCTCCTGCTTGCCGCTTCGCCCTGGCTTCTTCGGGAGACGCCACGCGGCCCTCGGACACCTGGATTTCTCTCCCCCGTCCTCACCCTCTCCCCTGGATTTCTCTCTCTCACTCACCCGAACGGGCTCGTCGCCGCCGTTCGTCACCGCGGCAGCCACGGCCACTGCCTCGCCCCGCCGATGCTCTCAGAGGCTCCGCTGCCACCTCTTCTCCCTCCTCTCCGAGCTACACGAGCCAAGACGGCCCCAAGACGACGCTTGCGGCCTTCTTCCCCGACCACGGCCACCGGATGCCGCCGTCCGATTCGCCGTCTCCGCCTCCTCCCCGAGCATGCCGACCTGCTCTTCGAACTCACCGTGAGCCCCTGTCCATTTCCCCTCTCTCCCCGTGCCGTCCGCGCATTCTAACCACCATGGCTGTCGGAGCCAACACCTCCTCGCCACCGGTCATGTCGCCACCGTGACTATGGCTGTGCAAGCACGCGCCTGAGCTCACCACTGAGCTCACCACACCCCCAGAAGTCCAATGCACCTAACCGCGGCTCCTGCCATGCCCTGCACCCTCGATTCGTTCGACGCCCGAACTCCGGCCGCCGCATTCGTGCTCGCCGCCGTCGACTCAGACCACCCCAGCTCCTCCCGCTTGGCCTACTATATGCGCGCGAGCCCCAGCTACGCGTAGGACCAAACCGCGATCGATTTGGTGGACCGTGGGCGATTTCCGAGCCGCGCCGCTGTCTCGGGCCTCGCCGGCGGGTTTGACCTCGTTTGACCTGGGGTTTGATCCCCCCAGGGTCACTGACGCGTGGGCCATGCCCCTGTTTAGTTTAGGTGTGAGTTTAATTAGCACTAATTAGCTTAGTTAATTAGTTGACTCACTGACAAGTGGGCCCAGGATCTAATTAACCTAGGTTAGTGCTAACCTAACGCTAACTAACGCTGTTAGTTAGTTGTTACACTGACATGTGGGTCCCAGCCATCAGGTTTGACCTGGGCTGGCGCCTTTGACCTGCTGACGTCACCCTGACGCAACGCTGACGTAATAAGTATTTTCTGGATTTATTTCTATACAAGAAATTCCAGAAAATGTCCTAAACTTCTAAAAATCATATAAAATCAACCGTAGCTCCAAATCAAATAATTTATATATGAAAAATGATCAGAAAAATCCAATCTATCCATTTGTACCATTTTCATGCATGTTTGAACAACTTAAATCTGCTATGTACAACAATTTGAATAAATGGCATTTGAAATGTCTCATGTGGAGTTTGAATTTGAACCTAGGGTTCAAACCAACTTCATTTAACTTGCTGCTAGTTGCATTAGCTCAAATCACAGCATATTGCCATGTCATGATCATGCATCATATTTTGCATTGCATTGATTGTATTTCTTCTCCGTTGCCGGTATTTGCCCCCTCTCGATAGACGTGATCCGACGATGACTTCGATGACACCGATGAAGAGCTATATTATCTTCAGAAGTGCCAGGCAAGCAAAACCCCATTGTTCATTCCGATACAATCCCTCTCTCTCGCTCCTGCTCTCTTTTACTGCATTAGGACAACAACGATTCAACTGTTACTTGCTGCGGTAGTTGAACCCCTTTATCCTCTGCATGACCTGTCATTGCCACAGTAAATAGATGAAACCCACTAGCATGAGTAGGAGTTGTTTGAGCCCTGTTGTGCCTACTCATTCATGCTTGTTGTCATGCCTGCTACTGCTTAGAGTTGAGTCAGGTCTGATTCATCAGGGATGAATCAGAGGTGTGTGAACATGTCCTACTGTGTGTGAGCTAAGTGTGTGAACACGATTTGGTAAAGGTAGCGGTGAGAGGCCATGTAGGAGTACATGGTGGGTTCTCTCATTGCAGCCATCCTCAGGAACTGAGTTCTCTGTTTGTGATCCATGAAACAGCTACTACCACGCATTGGGCCCGAAACCAATGGACCCTCTCGGCTTCTTAAGCACCCTTGTTCTCTGTCCAGGAGTTGCAACTAGTTTCTGGTGTTTGTAGGATATGTGTTGGAGGCCGTGGGCAGCGCTGACCCGAGGGGTGGGCTGTGATGCGGTAGATACACCGTGGCATGGTGTACCGGGCACGCGTTTGGTGTCTCGGGAACCCTGCACACATTGTTTGGGGCTGTGAGCGAAACTCCGGTCAGATCTCCTCGCGGATGGAACCCGAATAGGCGATAAACCTGGACTAGAGACTTGAGTGTTTAGGTAGGTCGTGGCTGACACCCTCCTTGGGCTTCCGCTTGAAGGTTGCCGAGTACATGTCGTGTAAACGGCGGTAAGTGGTGAGAGCGTGTGTGAAGAAGTACACCCTGCAGGGTTAACATCATCTATTCGAATAGCCGTGTCCGCGGAAAAGGACTTCTGGGTTGCATGTACAGTTCATAGACAAGTGAAAGTGGATACTCTAAAGTACGCAAGATAAGCGTGAGTGCTATGGATGGCGTTCTCGTAGGGAGACGGGAGCGGATCCATAGTGGTGTATTGATATGGTGAATATGTGGACTCGTGTGCGCCACCTCAAAAGAGTTACTTGCAGTCGTAGTTCAGGATAGCCACCGAGTCAAAGCCGGCTTGCTGCAGTTAAACTCCACCACCCCCTTTGTTGATAATGATACATATGTAGTTAGTTCTGATGTAAGTCTTGCTGGGTACATTTGTACTCACGTTTGCTGTCACACCTAGCTAGTTCATGCATTAGAGTGTTGCATCATGTCTATTTCATTTAACAGAAACCTGAAATGGGAATGACAGAACCCCAGCCCCCTCTGAATCCAACTAGGGTTTACTAAAAATATTTTCGATGAACCTGAAATGCCCTTCTAAAATGTCCATCATTTTTGTCTTGGTCCAAAACCTCTGCCAAAAGTGATGCACAATTTCCTAGGTCATCCTAAGGTCTTTGAATTAAATCATAAGTATTTGAATTTGGGCATTTAAAATTTATGAAATATTTCAAATGCTCAAATATTCCCAAACTAAAATGTTCCATGCTGGAAATATTCCAACTAAGGACCAGAGGCAGTTTGGTGAATTTTGGAATGACATAGGTATTTTTAGAAATTCAACAAACCTACAGAATAAAAACAGAAAACAGAAAAAAAGGGAAAACTTACCTGGCGCCACCACAGGCCCACCAGCCAGCCCACCTGGCCGGCCCAGCCCGGCCACCGCTCCAGCGAGCTGCTTGGCTTGCCAGGCAGGCAGCCAAGGTGCTCGGCGGCGGCACCGCAGCTCGCCACGCAGCTGCACGTCGCCCTGCTTCCCCCTCTCGCCGCCCTGCTGGCCTGGACGAGCTCCACGTCGCGCCCCGACCCCCCTGGACACCTCCATTCGCCCCCAGTTCCTCTCCCTCGCGCTCCCACGCCATGGCCGACGCCACCGTCGCCGCACCGCCGCCGTAGCCGTGCTCCCCGTCGTCTCCACGCCGCGCCACCGTGTCCAGAAGCTCCGCCGTCCTCTACTTCTTCGAGCTAGCCGAGCCCCGAGCGCTCGCGTGCCCCGAAGCCGCCGCACCAACCTCGCCCGAACCGCCATCGCCGGAGATCCCCTTCGCCGTCGCCGCCGCAGCAGCTCGTCCCCGACCACGCCGTCCTTTCCATCAAGACCGCAGTGAGCTGGGCTAACTTCCCCTTCCTCTCTTTCTCTCTCTCGTGCACCACAGCGAGCACACTAAGCTCACCCGCACGCGCCGTCGCGGACCTCTTCGCCGACGTGCTCCCGGCCATCCTCCGGCCACCTCACCTTGTCCATCGCACTCACCACGCCGCGTTGGGGCTAACCATGCACTCCCCGCACCTCACCGCACACTCTAGCCACGAGTTCGTCTTCAACCGAACTCCGGCGGCCGCCAAAGTCGCCGCCGGCGCCAACTCCGGCCACCCCGAGCCCAACCACCACCACCAATAGTCGCGGCTCAACCTCAGCAACACGTAGATGCCTTCCGCCGTCCATTTGGTTGCCGGAATGGCAAAAAGCACTTTCGCCGCCGCGTCGGGCTCGCCGGCGGCTAGACGCCGGCGTGTTTGACTCTGACTTTGACCACGGGTGGGCCCCGGTTGACCCCCTGGGTCTATGACATGTGGGGCCCCCCTTTGTTAATTAATCCAGTTAGTTTAAATCTAATTTAGTTAAACTAATTGAATACTGACATGCGGGACCCACTGGTCAGTTTGACCTGGACCAGCCCGTTGACCACTGACGTCATCATGACGTAGTGCTGACGCAGTAATTTAATTACTGGAATTATTTTTACACAGGAAATTCCAGAAAATGTTTCAAACTTCCAAAATTCATATAAAATCAACCGTAGCTCCAAATCAAACAAATTATATATGAAAAATGATCAGAAAAATCCAATCTTTCCATCTGTACTGGTTTCATGCATGTTTAAACAAGCTAACCTGCTGTTTATCACAGAACAAGATAAAACACCTTAAATGGCAACTTATGAGTTTGAACTTTGAATCAATGGTTCAAATTAGTTCAAACCCATCTGTTCTTAGTTGCATTAGCCCAATACACTCATTTTGCCATGTCTCATGCATGCATCATATTGTTGCATACTGTTTGGTAATGTTTGTGTATCGGTGCTCTCTGCGGCAGGTTCTGCCCCCGAGGAGTACCGTGATAACCCCGACGAAGAGCAATACCAGTGCACCGACCCGTCAGGCAAGCAACCAACCATTTGATCATATCGATACAATCCCATGTTCTCGCTCCTGCTCTCTTTTACTGCATTAAGACAACGCGTTTCAAACTGCTGTGTGCTACGGTAGTTGAACCCATTTCCTCTGCATGACCTGTCATTGCCACAGTAACTAGATGAAACCCACTAGCATGTGTAGGAGTTGATTGAGCCATATGTATGTGTTGTTCCTACCTTGCTATGCCTGCTATGCTTAGAGTCGTGTCAGGTCTGGTTCATCTGGGTGATGGGCTAGAGTGAAATGATTATGTCGGTAATGAGAGTGGTGTGGTGAACACGATTTGGTAAAGGTATCGATGAGAGGCCATGTAGGAGTACATGGTGGGTTGTTTCATTGAAGCCGACCTTAAGCACTGAGATCTGTATGTGTGATTTAAGAATCAGCTACTACCATGCATTGGGCCCGAAACCAATGGACCCTCTCGGCTTCTTATTCACCCTAGTTCTCCGTCCAGGAGTTGCAAGTAGTTTCTGGTGTTTGTAGCCTACTGGAGGCCGTGGATAGCGCTGACCGTAGGGGTGGGCTGTGATGCGGTAGGTACGTGGCCGGGTGTACCGAATACCCGTTAGGTATCTCGGGAACCCTGTTCACATCGTTCGGGGCCGTATGGGAAACCTCGGCCGGACTCCCTGCGGATGGAACCTGGATAGGCGATAAACCTGGACTAGAGGCTTAAGTGTTTAGGTAGGTCGTGGTCTACACCCACGTCGGCTTTCGCTTGAAGTCTGCCGAGCACATGTCGTGTGCAGACGCTAAGTGGTGGAAACATGTATGAAGAAGTACACCCCTGCAGGGTTATCATAATCTATTCGAATAGCCGCGTCCGCGGTAAAGGACTACTTGGTTGCCTATACAGTTCATAGACAAGTAAATGGAAACTACTAAAAGCCTCAAGATAAGTGTGAGTGCCAAGGATGGCTCTTCCGTAGGAAGACGGAGGCGGATCCTCGGTAGTGTATTGAAGTGGTGAGTAGTGGACTCGTGTGCGCAAAACCATTCCAAGTTGGAGTATCATAGGATAGCCTAGCCAAGAGTCAAAGCTGGCTTGCTGCAATAACTCCACCAACCCTTCTTGATAACATGCATGTATGTAGGATCTGATGTAAGTCTTGCTGAGTACCTTTGTACTCATGTTGCTATAATTTACATTTTTAGAGAAGACGCTGCAACCCCTTCTGATGGGTTCTACGTAGACGTTGACATCAACGAGTAGGCTAAAGGCCCAGGTGGTGACCCTGAGCTTGTGAAGGACCATGTAGTATAGCTAGGCTTTCCAAGCCTCTTTTATTTTACTAGTTGTCTGTACTCAGACAAGTTACTTCCGCTGCTGGTTTGTATGACTGTATGACTTGTATGTTGGGTCGTGAGACCCGTACCTTTGTGTATGTTATGTATGGCTCTCTGAGCCTTAAATAAAGTACTTGTGTCATAGAGTCATGTTGTGATGCTTCATTGTATTTGCACATATCGAGCATATTGTGTGTATGATTGAAATGCTTGGTATCTGTGGGATCTGACTACCTAGTTGTTTATCTTTAGTAGCCTCTCTTACCGGGAAATGTCTCCTAGTGTTACCGCTGAGCCATGGTAGCTTGCTACTGCTCTGGAACACTTAGGCTGGCCGGCATGTGTCCTTCTTCGTTCCTGTGTCTGTCCCTTCGGGGAAATGTCACGCATTGAGTACCGGAGTCCTGTTAGCCCGCTACAGCCCGGTTTACCGGAGTCCTGCTAGCCCAGTGCTACAGCCCGGACCCACTTGCTGATGACCGACACGTTCGAAGCTGGGTCATGGATGCCTGTCCTTGTAAGTCTGTGCCACTTTGGGTTTACGACTAGTCATGTCAGCCCGGGCTCCTTATCATATGGATGCTAGCGACACTATCATATACGTGAGCCAAAAGGCGCAAATGGTCCCGGGCAAAGGTAAGGCAACACCCGTGGGGATACCGTGCGTGAGGCCGCAAAGTGATATGAGGTGTTACCGGCTAGATCGATGTGACATCGAGTCGGGGTCCTGACAGCGTTGGCATCAGAGCCGGACTGCCTGTAGGTTCTCCAAGCCAAACTGGTCGATGTTGAGTCTAGAAATTCTTTAGTTATATGTAGGGGAATTGTTTGTGGGTTGGAACGTAAGGCTCTTTTTACTCCTCTATCTTATGACATTCTGATCTGAGTCAGTCCATTCTTCCACCGGGGGTTAAGGAATTAGGATATATTCTCTCTATCAGGATCACGTGTTACTAATCAGTAGTACCTTATAAGTTTGATGGATACAAGCCTAGTTCAGTTCTACTACCACATTATGTTGTTAGAATGGATTCAGAACTTTGATATGATGATGTTGAGTGTGTACAAAATCCTTTGTCAAATGTCTCAAATCCTTCTTGAGCATTTACAGCTGTTATGCTGCCGAAATTTTGCTAGAAATTCTAATGCCTTTGCATTATGATTGTGTTTTCAGATGGCCACTCGCGACCTCAATCAAGTGGTTCGCCTGACTCGATGCCTAGATGTACCCGGCCATACTGCCAAGTTGGTCAGGGTAATGACTGAGGCTGGATACCGCTAGTATCCTGAGTACACGATCGAAGAGCAATTTCGAGATTTTAATCAAAGCCAGTATCTCTGCACTGTCAGGATATTTCCATCTTATCCTGGATCCACCGAGCCTCTTCACTGCTCCTATGGACTCGGGGTTACTATTGAGATGGCTGTGCAGGACGCCGCCTACTCTATGATGACCATTATGCGAGTCAGATCTGGTCTATTTCGGGACTCTGATTTCCGGTATATGCCAGGATCACTTCCGGGAGCACAAGGGTATCTCCAGGCTATCTATGCTGACCCCACCCAGGAGGATTCACGGACTCGCACCACTGCTGAGATGCTCGAGGATAAGGACCGTGAAAATCGGGCCTTGAGGTTAGAGCTCTTCAATACCCGTGCTGACCACTGGGCCACTTTGACTCGGTTCGCACCGGCGGTGCAAGCTGGATATTCAGATATGCGCGATCTCTATCCTGTGAGATCTTCTCTGCCAGACGTGATGGGTTGGCGTGATGTAGGAGGCATCACCCCACCTCGCGGTCCCTGCAGGCCACCGTCTGTTGGTCCAAGACCTCATCCTAGCCCCTATGGTCCACAAGCTCCGCGAGATCGTCTGTTTCCGGATGATCATGTCGAGCTTCCAGGCTATGGAGGTGACTTCTACGAGGACTACTACGGATCGGTCTGAGTTAGTGGTAGTAACACTAGTTCGCACTAGCTGTGTCGTCTATCGTCCCGCGTGACTCGTGGGATATGACCTAGTTTGTACTCTTTCCGGAGGTGTAGAAAAATAATGTATAGGAGCTTGGGATGCCTCCGATGAGATGTAATCCTCTTTTCACCGTAATAGTACTTTGTTTGGTCTTGTACTAAACACTGTATGGTGTGTATGACGATGGAATAAAAGAAGCAGTTTCTGTATCTACCATGTCATACGGATGATCATCTTGCATTTCGAGTTATTCCTTACATTCTTATCCTATGTCGGAATTTTATCATCCTGACTAAATCATTGTCTTGTTTACCTAGGATGGTCAACACGCGCGCTAACCCTGCTTCTCAAGAGCAGGCCGAAGGCAGTGAAGTCAGGGATGCAAATCTGCCTCATCCTCCTTCACTAGCCGAGGTTATGATGGAAGCTGAGAGAAACAAGCGGGAGACCAACCGTTTGTTGGAGCGTATTGAACAGAACACAGCACACCATTAGAGGACTAACGTGGTGTCACTCAGTGATTTTATCAAATTGCATCCACCCACGTTCCACCACTCCGTCGATCCTCTCGACGCTGATGACTGGCTTCGCAGTATCGCTCACAAACTGCGCTCCGCGCTGGTAGCGGAGGCTGACAAGGTCACCTTTGCTGCATATCATCTTGAAGGCCCCGCCAGTCTATGGTGGGAGAATTATGGAGCTACGCGCCCAGCGGGCCATGTCACTACTTGGGCTGAATTCAGCGAGGCTTTCCGTGAACATCACATTCCGGAGGGTCTCATGGACCGTAAACGTGAAGAATTTTGCAGTTTCACCCAAGGCCGACTTTCTGTGGATGCTTACAGCAGGGAGTTTGGTAACCTCGCACGATATGCAACTGAGGAAGTGTCTACTGACGCCAAGAAGCAAGCAAGGTTCCGTAAGGGCCTTAGTCCTGAGCTTCGCCGCGACCTCCGTCTGCATGAGTGCACATCTTTTCAGAAACTAGTCAACAAAGCCATCAGTGCTGAAACTGGTCAGACTGACTATGACGCAACACGCAAGCATGGCCGTGACATGGGTTCCTCATCCGGTGCTGGTCCTCAGAAGCGCCGCGTGTGGGTACCCAACACCGCCCTGCCACCCAGGTTCACACCGAGGCCATCCTTCCAGGCGCCTCGCCCCGTTCAATAGTCTGCACCAGCCAAGCCCTATGGTGGTCCAACTAACAATGCTCCCCCACGTACCAGTTCCGTGACTTGTTTCAAGTGTGGGGAATCTGGTCACTATATGCGTGAGTGTCCCCAGACCAACCCCAATCAATCTGCTAAAGCTGTTGGCCATGGCAAGCCGACAGGGAAAGTGTTCCACGCCAAGCCGGCCACCGCTACACGTGGCCATGTCAACTGTATCTCTGCCGAAGAAGCTCAAGAGGATCCCAACGTCGTTCTCGGTATGCTCCTTGTTAATTGCCACCCGGCATCTGTTCTTTTCGATACAGGAGCCTCTCATTCTTTTATATCTGAAAATTATGCTCGTTTGCATAACGCTGCATTCTATGACATGCCATCCACTATGGAAATTTCTACTCCTGGTTCTAGATGGCAGACCTCTAGGGTAAGTTATGGAAATGAAATCCAAGTCGACAGACTTGTTTTCCTCGCGTCCTTGATAGCCCTTAAATCTTCAGATATTAATATCATTCTGGGTATGGACTGGATGTCAGCTCATCATGCCCAAATTGATTGCTTCTCTAGGACTGTTCAACTCACCCATCCTTCGGGGAAGATAGTCAATGTCTTGACCCGAATAGCCAAGCGACAACTATATTCTCTTAACGCCAGCCCTTTGCCAGACCTTGAGGACATTCCGGTAGTCCGTGACTTCCCGGATGTCTTTCCAGAGGAATTGCCAGGTGTTCCACCTGACAGGGATGTTGAGTTCGTAATAGACCTCATTCCAAGAACCGTTCCGATTGCTAGAAGACCTTATAAGATGGCACCCCTAGAACTAGCCGAGCTTAAGAAACAACTCGATGAGTCCTTGAAAAAGGGTTTCATCCGCCCTAGTTCATCTCCGTGGGCTTGCCCCGTCCTATTCGTCAAGAAGAAGGATGGTACGGACCGGATGGTTGTAGATTACCGACCTGTCAATTTGGTCACAATCAAGAACAAATATCCGCTTCCCAGGATCAACGACCTGTACGATCATCTTGCTGGATCCTCAGTCTTTTCCAAGATGGATTTGAGGTTGGGCTACCATCAAATCAAAATCAGAAACGGGGACATCCCTAAAACGGCCTTTGTTACTCGTTATGGCCAATACGAGTACACCGTCATGTCCTTCGGTTTAACCAACGCTCCAGCCACCTTTTCTCGGTTAATGAACTCAATCTTCATGGAGTATTTGGATAAATTCGTCGTAGTTTATCTCGATGATATACTCATCTACTCCAAGAACGAGGAAGAACATGCCGAACATTTAAGGCTAGTGTTGAAGAAACTTCGAGAGCATCGCCTTTATGCCAAATTTTCTAAATGTGAATTCTGGTTGTCAGAAGTGACCTATCTGGGTCATGTAATATCTGGTAAAGGTATTGCTGTTAACCCTGAGCGAGTTCAAGCTGTCCTTAATTGGACCCCACCTGAATCGGTCAAGCAAGTTCGGAGTTTTCTGGGCTTAGCGAGCTATTGTCGTCGCTTTGTCGAGAACTTCTCCAAGGTTGCTAAACCTCTAACCGAACTCCTCAAGAAAGATAAGAAGTTCGAATGGACTCCACAATGTGAGCACAGCTTTCAGGAACTGAAAAGACGCCTGACCTCTGCTCCCGTACTGGTACCGCCAGACTTCTCCAAGGACTTTGTTATCTACTGCGACGCCTCGCGACAAGGACTAGGTTGCATCCTTATGCAAGATCGACACGTAATTGCCTACGCTTCATGGCAATTGCACCCACATGAGGAGAATTATCCTACTCATGATCTAGAGCTTGCAGCCGTAGTCTATGCACTTAAAACCTAGCGACATTACCTCCTCGGTAACCGTTGCGAAATATTCACTGATCACCAAAGTCTGAAGTACATTTTCACCCAACCGGATCTGAATCTCAGGCAAAGACGTTGGGTTGAGTTGATCACAGACTTCGACTTAGGAATAACCTACACCCCAGGGAAAGCCAATGTCATGGCTGATGCGCTAAGTCGTAAATCTTATTGTAACAACCTGATGTTACAACAAAGTCAACCGCTTCTCCATGAGGAATTTCGGAAGCTTAACCTTCACATTGTACCTCAAGGTTTTCTTTCCACCTTGGTAGCAAAACCTACTCTTACGGATCAAATCATCGCTGCCCAAAAGCGAGATAAGGGAATATCTAAAATCAAAGAGAACATTGCTAGCGGAGGTGCTAGTTGTTTCTCCACAAATGATCATGGTGTTGTGTACTTTGAGAACCATCTAGTGGTTCCCAAGAACCAGCATCTACGGCAGTTGATCCTTAAGGAGGGTCATGAATCTCCTCTCACCATTCATCCCGGTAGTACTAAGATGTATCAGGACCTACGCCAGAGGTTCTGGTGGACTAGGATGAAGAGAGAAATTGCTCAGTTTATTGCAAATTGCGACGTCTGTCGTCGTGTAAAAGCAGAGCATCAACGGCCTGCTGGCACCCTTCAACCCTTAGCTATTCCTGAATGGAAATGGGATAAAATTGGTATGGATTTCATTACCGGTTTTCCCAGGACCAAGAGAGGGAATAATGCTATTTTCGTCGTGGTCGATCGTCTTTCCAAAGTAGCCCATTTCTTACCTGTTTGTGAGAGTATAACCGCTAGCCAGCTGGCAGACTTATACATCTCCCGAATAGTGTCCCTCCATGGTGTTCCTTTGGAAATTAACTCGGATCGAGGAAGTCTTTTCACCTCTCGATTTTGGGAAAGTTTCCAAAATGCTATGGGAACCCGTCTCTCCTTTAGCACCGCCTTCCACCCTCAGTCGAGTGGTCAAGTGGAACGCGTCAACCAGATTCTAGAAGACATGCTTCGAGCCTCTGTTATCTCATTCGGAATGGACTGGGAGTAGTGCCTTCCATTTGCCGAATTCGCTTACAACAACAGCTATCAATCTAGCTTGTGTAAAGCCCCTTTTGAAGTTCTCTATGGACGACGGTGTCGAACACCCCATAACTGGTCAGAGACCGGGGAAAGACAATTCTTTGGCCCGGATATGATTCAGGAAGCAGAAGAACAAGTTCGTATCGTTAGTGAAAAGTTGAAAACAGCCCAATCTCGTCAAAAGAGTACATATGACCGAAAACATAAGGCTATGACTTTCGAGGTTGACGAGAAGGCTTATCTTCGGGTCACCCCTCTGAAGGGAACCCATCGTTTCAGTATCAAAGGCAAATTGGCTCCTCGTTACATTGGACCTTTTCGCATTCTTGCCAAACGAGGAGAAGTTGCCTACCAGTTGGAACAACCTCCGCACCTCTCCAGAGTCCACGATGTCTTCCACGTTTCTCAACTCAGGCGTTGCTTCTCGGATCCTATCCGTGGAGTGGACCACGAAATGCTTGATCTCCAAGATAATCTTACATATCGAGAGTACCCCATTCATATCCTCGATCAGGCCGAACGTACCACCTGACGTCATAATATCAAGTTTCTCAAAGTTCAATGGTCGCACCATTCTGAGGATGAAGCAACTTGGGAAAGGGAGGATCGTCTTCGACTTGAGTATCCCGCCTTCTTCCCGGAGGAACCCAAATCTCGGGACGAGATTCTTTTGAGTGGGGGTGAGTTGTCACACCTAGCTAGTTCATGCATTAGAGTGTTGCATCATGTCTATTTCATTTAACAGAAACCTGAAATGGGAATGACAGAACCCCAGCCCCCTCTGAATCCAACTAGGGTTTACTAAAAATATTTTCGATGAACCTGAAATGCCCTTCTAAAATGTCCATCATTTTTGTCTTGGTCCAGAACCTCTGCCAAAAGTGATGCACAATTTCCTAGGTCATCCTAAGGTCTTTGAATTAAATCATAAGTATTTGAATTTGGGCATTTAAAATTTATGAAATATTTCAAATGCTCAAATATTCCCAAACTAAAATGTTCCATGCTGGAAATATTCCAACTAAGGACCAGAGGCAGTTTGGTGAATTTTGGAATGACATAGGTATTTTTAGAAATTCAACAAACCTACAGAATAAAAACAGAAAACAGAAAAAAGGGAAAACTTACCTAGCGCCACCACAGGCCCACCAGCCAGCCCACCTGGCCAGCCCAGCCCGGCCACCGCTCCAGCGAGCTGCTTGGCTTGCCAGGCAGGCAGCCAAGGTGCTCGGCGGCGGCACCGCAGCTCGCCACGCAGCTGCACGTCGCCCTGCTTCCCCCTCTCGCCGCCCTGCTGGCCTGGACGAGCTCCACGTCGCGCCCCGACCCCCCTGGACACCTCCATTCGCCCCCAGTTCCTCTCCCTCGCGCTCCCACGCCATGGCCGACGCCACCGTCGCCGCACCGCCGCCGTAGCCGTGCTCCCCGTCGTCTCCACGCCGCGCCACCGTGTCCAGAAGCTCCGCCGTCCTCTACTTCTTCGAGCTAGCCGAGCCCCGATGTCACACCCTAGCTAGTCATGCATTAGAGTGTTGCATCATGTTTACTCTTTCATCAGAAACTTGAAATGGGGATGACAGAACCCCCAGTCCCCTCTGAAACCAACTAGGGTTTACTAAAATAATTTTCAATGAACCTGAAATGCCCTTCCAAAATGCCCATCATTTTTGCCTTGGTTCAGAACCTCTGCCAAAAGTGGTGCACATTTTCCTAGGCCATCATAGGGTCTTTGAATTAAATCATAGCTATTTGAATTTGGGCATTTAAAATAATATAAAATATTTAAATGCTCAAATATCTCCAAACTAAAATGTTTCATGTTGGAAATAATCCAACTATGAGCCAGGAGTAGTTTGGTGATTTTTGGAGATGGCTAGGTATTTTAATTAATTCAACAAAGTTGCAGAAATATTAAATAAAACAGAAAATAGAAAAGAGAGGGAAGACTTACCTGTGCGGCCCAGCCAGCTGGCCGGCCCAGCTAGCCAGCCCAGCACTGTAGCTCTCCGTCGTCTTCCTCCCCACGCCCCGAAGCTGCTGCGTGCTCGCGCGCGCGCGGCCGCGCGGCCACCTCCTGCTTGCCTACGCCCTCCTGGCCGCGTGGACGACGCCCGCAGCCCGTCCCGATCCCCCCTGCTCTCTCTCACTCTCCCCCGTTTCTCCCTCGCTCTCTCTCGCTCTCGGCCGAAGCACACCGTCGCCGCCGTTCGCCGTAGCCACTGCCTCCGGCCACCCCTCGCTCCCCCGAGTAGCTCAGAAGCTCCGCCTCGACTCCCTCTTCCTCCCCACCGCTCCACGAGTCCCCGGAAGCCCTGCATCGCCGCCACGTCGCCGTTCCCCTCTTCGGACTCCGACCACCGTCGCCGTCAAATTCGTCGTCTCCGACGCGTCCCCGAGCCCGCTTCGACGCCCACTGCAACCGCGGTGAGCCCCCGAGTCATTTCCCCCTCTTCTCCCCCTCGTTCCCTCACCGTAGCTGCATCTCCACCACGGCCGAACCTCCGCCGTCGCCGAGCTCGCCGTCGACGCAGCTCCGGTGACCATTTGGTCACCCCGGCGAGTCCAACACGTTCGCAAGAACCAGTAGAGCGTCCCTAGCACCTCACTCTGCTCGACTTCGAGCTCCAGCACCACTCCCGTGCACGACCGAACCCCGGCAGCCGCAACCGAGCTCGCCGCCGTCGACTCCGGCCACCCCGACCCCAACGGACTCCGCCAAGAGCCGCGGGTCATCCTCAGCTTCACTCCGGTGGTCGCCGCGTTCCATTTGGTGGCCGAAACGACCAAAACCACTATCGCCGCCGCACTGTTGGTCGCCGCCGGCCAGAACTCCGGCGAGCTGACGTGGCCTAGTTGATTAACCACTAATCCACCACCTACTGACGCTGACAAGTGGGCCCCAGGGCTTAGTCAAAGCTAACCAGCCCGGGGTCAACGCGGGATTAGCCCTGTGACACTGACGTGTGGACCCCACACGTCAGGTTTGACCCGAGCCAGCCCTGTTGACCTGCTGATGTCACTGTGATGTCAGGCTGACGCAGCAATTGAATTTCTGGATTTAAATTAAATCAGGAAATTCCAGAATATTATTTAAACTTCAAAAATTCATAACTTTTATTCTGTAACTCCAAATTGGACAAATAATATATGAAAAATGATCAGAAAAATCCAATCTATCCATCTGTACTATTTTCATGCATGATCAAACAAGTTAACTTGATGTTTTAATCAGAACAAGAAAAGGCACTTTAAAAGGCCATATTTGAATTTGGAATTTGAATCTTTGATTCAAATTTGCTCAAACACATCTGGTTTTAGTTGCATTAGCCCAACACACTCATATTGCCATGTTTCATGCATGCATCATATTGTTGCACATTGTTTGGTGATGCCTGTGTATCGTTACCCTTTGCGACAGGATCTGTCCCCGAGGAGTACCGTGATTACCCTAACGAAGAATCGTATCCGTGCATCGAACCATCAGGCAAGCAACCAACCATTTGATCATATCGATACAATCCCATGTTCTCGCTCCTGCTCTCTTTTACTGCATTAAGACAACGCGATTCAAACTGCTGTGTGCTACGGTAGTTGAACCCATTTCCTCTGCATGACCTGTCATTGCCACAGTAACTAGATGAAACCCACTAGCATGTGTAGGAGTTGATTGAGCCCTATGTATGTGTTGTTCCTACCTTGCTATGCCTGCTATGCTTAGAGTTGTGTCAGGTCTGGTTCATCTGGGTGATGGGCTAGAGTGAAATGATTATGTCAGTAATGAGAGTGTGTGGTGAACACGATTTGGTAAAGGTATCGATGAGAGGCCATGTAGGAGTACATGGTGGGTTGTTTCATTGAAGCCGACCTTAAGCACTGAGATCTGTATGTGTGATTTAAGAACCAGCTACTACCATGCATTGGGCCCGAAACCAATGGACCCTCTCGGCTTCTTATTCACCCTAGTTCTCCGTCCAGGAGTTGCAAGTAGTTTCTGGTGTTTGTAGCCTACTGGAGGCCGTGGACAGCGCTGACCGTAGGGGTGGGCTGTGATGCGGTAGGTACGTGGCACGGTGTACCGAATACCCGTTAGGTATCTCGGGAACCCTATTCACATCGTTCGGGGCCGTATGGGAAACCTCGGCCGGACTCCCTGCGGATGGAACCTGAATAGGCGATAAACCTGGACTGGAGGCTTAGGTGATTAGGTAGGTCGTGGCCGACACCCACGTTGGGCTTCCGCTTGAAGGTTGCCGAGTACATGTCGTGTAAGCGACGATAAGTGGTGAGAGCGTGTATGAAGAAGTACACCCCTGCAGGGTTAACATGATCTATTCGAATAGCCGCGTCCGCGGTAAAGGACTACTTGGTTGCCTATACAGTTCATAGACAAGTAAATGGATACTGTTAAAAGCCTCAAGATAAGTGTGACTGTATGACTTGTATGTAGGGTCGTGAGACCCGTACCTTTGTGTATGATATGTATGGCTCCCTGAGCCTTAAATAAAGTACTTGTGTCGTAGAGTCATGTTGTGATGCTTCGTTGTATTTGCACATATCGAGCATATTGGGTGTATGATTGAAATGCTTGGTATGTGTGGGATCTGACTATCTAGTTGTTTATCTTTAGTAGCCTCTCTTACCGGGAAATGTCTCCTAGTGTTACCGCTGAGCCATGGTAGCTTGCTACTGCTCTGGAACACTTAGGCTGGCCGGCATGTGTCCTTCTTCGTTCCTGTGTCTGTCCCTTCGGGGAAATGTCACGCTTTGAGTACCGGAGTCCTGTTAGCCCGCTACAGCCCGGTTTACCGGAGTCCTGCTAGCCCAGTGCTACAGCCCGGACCCACTTGCTGATGACCGACACGTTCGAAGCTGGGTCATGGATGCCTGTCCCTGTAAGTCTGTGCCGCTTTGGGTTTACGACTAGTCATGTCAGCCCGGGCTCTTTATCATGTGGATGCTAGCGACACTATCATATACGTGAGCCAAAAGGCGCAAACGGTCCCGGGTAAAGGTAAGGCGACACCCGTGGGGATACCGTGCGTGAGGCCGCAAAGTGATATGAGGTGTTACCAGCTAGATCGATGTGACATCGAGTCGGGGTCCTGACAGCGTTGGCATCAGAGCCGGACTGCCTGTAGGTTCTCCAAGCCAAACTGGTCGATGTTGAGTCTAGAAATTCTTTAGTTATATGTAGGGGAATTGTTTGTGGGATGGAACGTAAGGCTCTTTTTACTCCTTATACCTTATGACATTCCGATCTGAGTCAGTCCATTCTTCCACCGGGGGTTAAGGAATTAGGATCTGTTCTCTCTATCAGGATCACGTGTTACTAATCAGTAGTACCTTATAAGTTGATGGTTATCAGCCTAGTTCAGTTCTACTACCACATTATGTTGTTAGAATGGATTCAGAACTTGATATGATGATGTTGAGTGTGTACGAAATCCTTTGTCAAATGTCTCAATATCCTTTTTGAGCATTTACAGCTGTTATGCTGCCGAAATTTTGCTAGAAATTCTAATGCCTTTGCATTATAATTGTGCTTTCAGATGGCCACCCGCGACCTCAATCAAGTGGTTCGCCTGACCCGATGCCTAGATGTACCCGGCCATACTGCCAAGTTGGTTAGGGTAATGACTGAGGCTGGATACCGCTGGTATCCTGAGTACACGGTCGAAGAGCAATTCCGAGACTTTAATCAAAGCCAGTATCTCTGCACTGTCAGGATATTTCCATCTTATCCTGGATCCACTGAGCCTCTTCACTGCTCCTATGGACTCGGGGTTACTATCGAGATGGCTGTGCAGGATGCCGCCTATTCTATGATGACCATTATGCGAGTCAGATCTGGGTTATTTCGGGACTCTGATTTCCGGTATATGCCAGGATCACTTCCGGGAGCACAAGGGTATCTCCAGGCTATCTACGCTGACTCCACTCAGGAGGATTCACGGACTCGCACCACTGCTGAAATGCTCGAGGATAAGGACCGTGAAAATCGGGCCTTAAGGTTAGAGCTCTTCAATACCCGTGCCGACCACTGGGCCACTTTGACTCGGTTCGCACCGGCGGTGCAAGCAGGATTTTCAGATATGCGCGATCTCTATCCTGTGAGATCTGCTCTGCCAGACGTGATGGTTTGGCGTGATGTAGGAGGCATCACCCCACCTCGCGGTCCCCGCAGGCCACCGTTTGTTGGTCCAAGGCCTCATCCTAGCCCCTATGGTCCACAAGCTCCGCGAGATCGTCTGTTTCCGGATGAACATGTTGAGCTTCCAGGCTATGGAGGTGACTTCTACGAGGACTACTATGGATCGGTCTGAGTTAGTAGTAGTATCACTAGTTCGCACTAGCTGTGTCGTCTGTTGTCCTGCGTGTCTCGTGGGATATGACCTAGTTTGTACTCTTTCCGGAGATGTAGAAAAATAATGTATAGGAGCTTGAAATGCCTCCGATGAGATGTAATCCTCTTTTCACCTTGTTAGTACTTTGCTTGGTCTTGTACTAAACCTGTATGGTGTGTATGACGATGGAATAAAGAAGCAGTTTTCTGTATCTACCATGTCATACGGATGATCATCTTGCATTTCGAGTTATTCCTTACATTCTATATCCTATGTCGGAATTTTATCATTCTGACTAAATCATTGTCTTGTCTACCTAGGATGGTCAACACACGCGCTAATCCTGCTTCCCAAGAGCAGGCCGAAGGCAGTGAAGCCAGGAATGAAAATCTGCCTCATCCTCCTTCACTAGCCGAGGTGATGATGGAAGCTGAGAGAAACAAGCGGGAGACAAACCGTTTGTTGGAGCGTATAGAACAGAATACAGCACACCATCAGAGGACTAACGTGGTGTCACTCAGTGATTTTATCAAATTGCATCCACCCACGTTCCACCACTCCGTCGAGCCTCTCGACGCTGATGACTGGCTTCGCAGTATCTCTCACAAACTGCGTTCCGCGCTGGTAGCGGAGGCTGACAAGGTCACCTTTGCTGCATATCATCTTGAAGGCCCCGCCAGTCTATGGTGGGAGAATTATGGAGCTATGCGCCCCGCAGGCCATGTCACAACTTGGGCTGAATTCAGCGACGCTTTCCGTGAGCATCACATTCCGGAGGGTCTCATGGACCGTAAGCGTGAAGAATTTTGCAATTTCACCCAGGGCCGACTTTCTGTGGATGTCTATAGCAGGGAATTTGGTAATCTTGCACGATATGCAACCGAGGAAGTTTCTACTGACGCCAAGAAGCAAGCAAGGTTCCGCAAGGGCCTTAGTCCTGAGCTTCGCCGCGACCTCCGTCTGCATGAGTGCACATCCTTTTCGAAACTTGTCAACAAAGCCATCAGTGCTGAAACTGGTCAGACTGACTACGACGCAACACGCAAGCATGGACGTGACATGGGTTCCTCATCCGGTGCTGGTCCTCAGAAGCGCCGCGTGTGGGTACCCAACACCGCCCTGCCACCCAGGTTTACACCGAGGCCATCTTTCCAGGCGCCTCGCCCTGTTCAACAGTCTGCACCGGCCAAGCCCTATGGGGGTCCAACCAATAATGCTCCTCCACGTACCAGTTCCGTGACTTGTTTCAAGTGTGGGGAATCTGGTCATTATATGCGGGAGTGCCCCCAGACCAACCCCAATCAATCTGCTAAAGCTGTTGGCCGTGGCAAGCCGACAGGAAAAGTGTTTCATGCCAAACCGGTCACCGCTTCACGTGGCCATGTCAACTGTGTCTCTGCCGAAGAAGCTCAAGAAGATCCCAACGTCGTTCTCGGTACGCTTCTTGTTAATTGCCACCCGGCATCTCTTCTTTTCGATACAGGAGCCTCTCATTCTTTTATATCTGAAAATTATGCTCGTTTGCATAACGTTGCATTCTGTGACTTGCCATCCTCTATGGTAATTCAAACTCCGGGATCCAAATGGCAAACTTCTAGAGTAAGCCAAGGAAATGAAATCCAAGTCGACAGACTTGTTTTTCTTGCATCTTTGATAGCCCTTAAATCTTCAGATATTAATATCATTTTGGGTATGGACTGGATGTCAGCCCATCATGCCCAAATCGATTGCTTTTCTAGGACTGTTCAACTCACCCATCCTTCGGGGAAGATAGTCAATGTTTTGACTCGAATAGCCAAGCGACAATTATATTCTCTTAACGCCAACCCTTTGCCAGACCTTGAGGACGTTCCGGTAGTCCGTGACTTTCCGGATGTCTTTCCAGAGGAATTGCCAGGTGTTCCACCTGACCGGGATGTTGAGTTCGTAATTGACCTCATTCCAGGAACCGTTCCGATTGCTAGAAGACCTTATAAGATGGCACCATTAGAACTAGCCGAGCTTAAGAAACAACTCGATGAATCCTTGAAAAAGGGTTTCATCCGCCCTAGTTCATCTCCGTGGGCCTGCCCCGTCCTATTCGTCAAGAAGAAGGATGGTACGGACCGCATGGTTGTAGATTACCGACCTGTCAATTTGGTCACAATCAAGAACAAATATCCACTTCCCAGGATCAACGATCTGTATGATCAGCTCGCTGGATCCTCAGTCTTCTCCAAGATGGATCTGAGGTTGGGATACCATCAAATCAAAATCAGGAACGGGGACATTCCTAAAACGGCCTTTGTTACTCGCTATGGCCAATACGAGTACACCGTCATGTCCTTCGGTCTAACCAACGCTCCAGCCACCTTTTCTCGGTTAATGAACTCAATCTTCATGGAGTATTTGGATAAATTCGTCGTAGTTTATCTCGATGATATACTCATCTACTCCAAGAACGAGGAAGAACACGCCGAACATCTAAGGCTAGTGTTGCAGAAACTTCGAGAGCATCGCCTTTATGCCAAATTTTCAAAATGTGAATTCTGGTTGCCAGAAGTGACCTATCTGGGTCATGTAATATCTGGTAAAGGTATCGCTGTTAACCCTGAGCGAGTTCAAGCCGTCCTTGACTGGACTCCACCTGAATCTGTCAAGCAAGTTCGGAGTTTTCTAGGATTAGCGAGCTATTGCCGTCGCTTTGTCGAGAACTTCTCCAAAGTTGCTAAACCCCTAACCGAACTCCTCAAGAAAGATAAGAAGTTCGAATGGACTCCACAATGTGAGCACAGCTTTCAGGAACTGAAAAGACGCCTGACTTCTGCTCCCGTGCTGGTACCGCCAGACTTCTCCAAAGACTTTGTTATCTACTGCGATGCCTCGCGACAAGGACTAGGTTGCATTCTTATGCAAGATCGACACGTAATTGCCTACGCTTCACGGCAATTGCACCCACATGAGGAGAATTATCCTACCCATGATCTAGAACTTGCAGCCGTAGTCTATGCACTTAAGACCTGGCGACATTACCTCCTCGGTAATCGTTGCGAAATATTCACTGATCACCAAAGCCTGAAGTACATCTTCACCCAACCAGATCTGAATCTCAGGCAAAGACGTTGGGTTGAATTGATCACAGACTTCGACTTAGGAATAACCTATACCCCAGGGAAAGCCAACGTCATGGCTGATGCGCTAAGTCGTAAATCTTATTGTAACAACCTGATGTTACAACAAAGTCAACCGCTTCTCCATGAGGAATTTCGGAAGCTTAACCTTCACATTGTACCTCAAGGTTTTCTTTCCACCTTGGTGGCAAAACCTACACTTACGGATCAAATCATCGCTGCCCAAAAGCGAGATAAGGGCATCTCTAAAATCAAAGAGAACATTGCTAGCGGAGGTGCTAGTTGCTTCTCCACTAATGATTATGGTGTTGTGTACTTTGAGAACCGTCTAGTGGTTCCCAAGAACCAGCATCTACGGCAGTTGATCCTTAAGGAGGCCCATGAATCTCCTCTCACCATTCATCCCGGTAGTACTAAAATGTATCAGGACCTACGCCAGAGGTTCTGGTGGACTAGGATGAAGAGAGAAATTGCTCAGTATATTGCCAATTGCGACGTCTGCCGTCGTGTAAAAGCAGAGCATCAACGACCTGCTGGCACCCTTCAACCCTTAGCTATTCCTGATTGGAAATGGGATAAAATTGGTATGGATTTCATTACCGGCTTTCCCAGGACCAAAAGAGGGAATAATGCTATCTTCGTCGTGGTCGATCGTCTTTCCAAAGTAGCTCATTTCTTACCTGTTCGTGAGAGTATAACCGCTAGCCAGCTGGCAGACTTATACATCTCCCGAATAGTGTCCCTTCATGGTGTTCCTTTGGAAATCAATTCGGATCGAGGAAGTCTTTTCACCTCTCGATTTTGGGAAAGTTTCCAAAATGCTATGGGAACCCGTCTCTCCTTTAGTACCGCTTTCCACCCTCAGTCTAGTGGTCAAGTGGAACGCGTCAATCAGATTCTAGAAGACATGCTTCGAGCCTCCGTTATCTCTTTCGGAATGGACTGGGAGAAGTGCCTTCCATTTGCCGAATTCGCTTACAACAACAGCTATCAATCTAGCTTGGGTAAAGCCCCTTTTGAAGTTCTCTATGGACGACGATGTCGAACACCCCTTAACTGGTCAGAGACCGGGGAAAGACAATTCTTTGGCCCGGATATGATTCAGGAAGCAGAAGAACAAGTTCGTATCGTTCGTGAAAAGTTGAAAACAGCCCAATCCCGTCAAAAGAGTCAATATGACCGAAAACATAGGACTATGACTTTCGAGGTTGACGAGAAGGCTTATCTTCGGGTCACCCCTCTGAAGGGAACCCAACGTTTCGGTATCAAAGGCAAATTGGCTCCTCGTTACATTGGACCTTTTCGCATTCTTGCCAAACGAGGAGAAGTTGCCTACCAGTTGGAACTACCTCCGCACCTCTCCAGGGTTCACGATGTCTTCCACGTCTCTCAACTCAGGCGTTGCTTCTCGGATCCTATCCGTGAAGTGGACCACGAAACGCTTGATCTCCAAGATAATCTTACATATCGAGAGTACCCCATTCGTATCCTCGATCAAGCCGAACGTACCACGCGACGTCATAATATCAAGTTTCTCAAGGTTCAATGGTCGCACCATTCCGAAGATGAAGCAACTTGGGAAAGGGAGGATCGTCTTCGACTTGAATATCCCGCCTTCTTCTCGGAGGAACCCAAATCTCGGGACGAGATTCTTTTGAGTGGGGGTGAGTTGTCACACCCTAGCTAGTCATGCATTAGAGTGTTGCATCATGTTTACTCTTTCATCAGAAACTTGAAATGGGGATGACAGAACCCCCAGTCCCCTCTGAAACCAACTAGGGTTTACTAAAATAATTTTCAATGAACCCGAAATGCCCTTCCAAAATGCCCATCATTTTTGCCTTGGTTCAGAACCTCTGCCAAAAGTGGTGCACATTTTCCTAGGCCATCATAAGGTCTTTGAATTAAATCATAGCTATTTGAATTTGGGCATTTAAAATAATATAAAATATTTAAATGCTCAAATATCTCCAAACTAAAATGTTTCATGTTGGAAATAATCCAACTATGAGCCAGGAGTAGTTTGGTGATTTTTGGAGATGGCTAGGTATTTTAATTAATTCAACAAAGTTGCAGAAATATTAAATAAAACAGAAAACAGAAAAGAGAGGGAAGACTTACCTATGCGGCCCAGCCAGCTGGCCGGCCCAGCTAGCCAGCCCAGCACTGTAGCTCTCCGTCGTCTTCCTCCCCACGCCCCGAAGCAGCTGCGTGCTCGCGCGCGCGCGGCCGCGCAGCCACCTCCTGCTTGCCGACGCCCTCCTGGCCGCGTGGACGACGCCCGCAGCCCGTCCCGATCCCCCCTGCTCTCTCTCACTCTCCCCCGTTTCTCCCTCGCTCTCTCTCGCTCTCGGCCGAAGCACACCGTCGCCGCCGTTCGCCGTAGCCACTGCCTCCGGCCACCCCTCGCTCCCCCGAGTAGCTCAGAAGCTCCGCCTCGACTCCCTCTTCCTCCCCACCGCTCCACGAGTCCCCGGAAGCCCTGCATCGCCGCCACGTCGCCGTTCCCCTCTTCGGACTCCGACCACCGTCGCCGTCAAATTCGTCGTCTCCGACGCGTCCCCGAGCCCGCTTCGACGCCCACTGCAACCGCGGTGAGCCCCCGAGTCGTTTCCCCCTCTTCTCCCCCTCGTTCCCTCACCGTAGCTGCATCTCCACCACGGCCGAACCTCCGCCGTCGCCGAGCTCGCCGTCGACGCAGCTCCGGTGACCATTTGGTCACCCCGGCGAGTCCAACACGTTCGCAAGAACCAGTAGAGCGTCCCTAGCACCTCACTCTGCTCGACTTCGAGCTCCAGCACCACTCCCGTGCACGACCGAACCCCGGCAGCCGCAACCGAGCTCACCGCCGTCGACTCCGGCCACCCCGACCCCAACGGACTCCGCCAAGAGCCGCGGGTCATCCTCAGCTTCACTCCGGTGGTCGCCGCGTTCCATTTGGTGGCCGAAACGACCAAAACCACTATCGCCACCGCACTGTTGGTCGCCGCCGGCCAGAACTCCGGCGAGCTGACATGGCCTAGTTGATTAACCACTAATCCACCACCTACTGACGTTGACAAGTGGGCCCCAGGGCTTAGTCAAAGCTAACCAGCCCGGGGTCAACGCGGGATTAGCCCTGTGACACTGACGTGTGGACCCCACACGTCAGGTTTGACCCGAGCCAGCCCTGTTGACCTGCTGATGTCACTGTGATGTCAGGCTGACGCAGTAATTGAATTTCTGGATTTAAATTAAATCAGGAAATTCCAGAATATTATTTAAACTTCAAAAATTCATAACTTTTATTCTGTAACTCCAAATTGGACAAATAATATATGAAAAATGATCAGAAAAATCCAATCTATCCATCTGTACTATTTTCATGCATGATCAAACAAGTTAACTTGATGTTTTAATCAGAACAAGAAAAGGCACTTTAAAAGGCCATATTTGAATTTGGAATTTGAATCTTTGATTCAAATTTGCTCAAACACATCTGGTTTTAGTTGCATTAGCCCAACACACTCATATTGCCATGTTTCATGCATGCATCATATTGTTGCACATTGTTTGGTGATGCCTGTGTATCGTTACCCTTTGCGACAGGATCTGTCCCCGAGGAGTACCGTGATTACCCTAACGAAGAATCGTATCCGTGCAACGAACCATCAGGCAAGCAACCAACCATTTGATCATATCGATACAATCCCATGTTCTCGCTCCTGCTCTCTTTTACTGCATTAAGACAACGCGATTCAAACTGCTGTGTGCTACGGTAGTTGAACCCATTTCCTCTGCATGACCTGTCATTGCCACAGTAACTAGATGAAACCCACTAGCATGTGTAGGAGTTGATTGAGCCATATGTATGTGTTGTTCCTACCTTGCTATGCCTGCTATGCTTAGAGTCGTGTCAGGTCTGGTTCATCTGGGTGATGGGCTAGAGTGAAATGTTAATGTCGGTAATAAGAGTGGTGTGGTGAACACGATTTGGTAAAGGTATCGATGAGAGGCCATGTAGGAGTACATGGTGGGTTGTTTCATTGAAGCCGACCTTAAGCACTGAGATCTGTATGTGTGATTTAAGAATCAGCTACTACCATGCATTGGGCCCTGAAATATGACCCCGCTCGACTTCTTATTCACCCTAGCTCTCTGTCCAGGAGTTGCAAGTAGTTTCTGGTGTTTGTAGCCTACTGGAGGCCGTGGACAGCGCTGACCGTAGGGGTGGGCTGTGATGCGGTAGGTACGTGGCACGGTGTACCGAATACCCGTTAGGTATCTCGGGAACCCTGTTCACATCGTTCGGGGCCGTATGGGAAACCTCGGCCGGACTCCCTGCGGATGGAACCTGAATAGGCGATAAACCTGGACTAGAGGCTTAAGTGTTTAGGTAGGTCGTGGTCTACACCCACGTCGGCTTTCGCTTGAAGTCTGCCGATCACATGTCGTGTGCAGACGCTAAGTGGTGGAAACATGTATGAAGAAGTAAACCCCTGCAGGGTTAACATGATCTATTCGAATAGCCGCGTCCGCGGTAAAGGACTACTTGGTTGCCTATACAGTTCATAGACAAGTAAATGGAAACTACTAAAAGCCTCAAGATAAGTGTGAGTGCCGAGGATGGCTCTTCCGTAGGAAGACGGAGGTGGATCCTCGGTAGCGTATTGAAGTGGTGAATAGTGGACTCGTGTGCGCAAAACTATTTCAAACTGGAGTATCGTAGGATAGTCTAGCCAAGAGTCAAAGCTGGCTTGCTGCAATAACTCCACCAACCCTTTTTGATACTGTGCATGTATGTAGGATCTGATGTAAGACTTGCTGAGTACCTTTGTACTCATGTTGCTATAATCTACATTTTTACAGAAGACGCTGCAACCCCTTCTGATGGGTTCTATGTAGACGTTGACATCAACGAGTAGGCTAAAAGACCCAGGTGGTGACCCTGAGCTTGTGAAGGACCACATAGTATAGCCAGGCTTTCCAAGCCTCTTTTATTTTACTAGCTGTCTGTACTCAGACAAGTTACTTCTGCTGTTGGCTTGTATGATTGTATGACTTGTATGTTGGGTCGTGAGACCCGTATCTTTGTGTGTATGTTATGTATGGCTCACTGAGCCTTAAATAAAGTACTTGTGTCGTAGAGTCATGTTGTGATGCTTCGTTGTATTTGCACATATCGAGCATATTGTGTGTATGATTGAAATGCTTGGTATGTGTGGGATCTGACTATCTAGTTGTTTATCTTTAGTAGCCTCTCTTACCGGGAAATGTCTCCTAGTGTTACCGCTGAGCCATGGTAGCTTGCTACTGCTCTGGAACACTTAGGCTGGCCGGCATGTGTCCTTCTTCGTTCCTGTGTCTGTCCCTTCGGGGAAATGTCACGCTTTGAGTACCGGAGTCCTGTTAGCCCGCTACAGCCCGGTTTACCGGAGTCCTGCTAGCCCAGTGCTACAGCCCGGACCCACTTGCTGATGACCGACACGTTCGAAGCTGGGTCATGGATGCCTGTCCCTGTAAGTCTGTGCCGCTTTGGGTTTACGACTAGTCATGTCAGCCCGGGCTCTTTATCATGTGGATGCTAGCGACACTATCATATACGTGAGCCAAAAGGCGCAAACGGTCCCGGGTAAAGGTAAGGCGACACCCGTGGGGATACCGTGCGTGAGGCCGCAAAGTGATATGAGGTGTTACCAGCTAGATCGATGTGACATCGAGTCGGGGTCCTGACACCCGAGCGCTTGCGTGCCCCGAAGCCGCCGCACCAACCTCGCCCGAACCGCCATCGCCGGAGATCCCCTTCGCCGTCGCCGCCGCAGCAGCTCGTCCCCGACCACGCCGTCCTTTCCATCAAGACCACAGTGAGCTGGGCTAACTTCCCCTTCCTCTCTTTCTCTCTCTCGTGCACCACAGCGAGCACACTAAGCTCACCCGCACGCGCCGTCGCGGACCTCTTCGCCGACGTGCTCCCGGCCATCCTCCGGCCACCTCACCTTGTCCATCGCACTCACCACGCCGCGTTGGGGCTAACCATGCACTCCCCGCACCTCACCGCACACTCTAGCCACGAGTTCGTCTTCAACCGAACTCCGGCGGCCGCCAAAGTCGCCGCCGGCGCCAACTCCGGCCACCCCGAGCCCAACCACCACCACCAATAGTCGCGGCTCAACCTCAGCAACACGTAGATGCCTTCCGCCGTCCATTTGGTTGCCGGAATGGCAAAAAGCACTTTCGCCGCCACGTCGGGCTCGCCGGCGGCTAGACGCCGGCGTGTTTGACTCTGACTTTGACCACGGGTGGGCCCCGGTTGACCCCCTGGGTCTATGACATGTGGGGCCCCCCTTTTGTTAATTAATCCAGTTAGTTTAAATCTAATTTAGTTAAACTAATTGAATACTGACATGCGGGACCCACTGGTCAGTTTGACCTGGACCAGCCCGTTGACCACTGACGTCATCATGACGTAGTGCTGACGCAGTAATTTAATTACTGGAATTATTTTTACACAGGAAATTCCAGAAAATGTTTCAAACTTCCAAAATTCATATAAAATCAACCGTAGCTCCAAATTAGACAAATTATATATGAAAAATGATCAGAAAAATCCAATCTATCCATCTGTACTATTTTCATGCATGATCAAACAAGTTAAATTGATGTTTTAAACAGAACAAGATAAAACACCTTAAATGGCAACTTATGAGTTTGAACTTTGAATCAATGGTTCAAATTAGTTCAAACCCATCTGTTCTTAGTTGCATTAGCCCAATACACTCATTTTGCCATGTCTCATGCATGCATCATATTGTTGCATACTGTTTGGTAATGTTTGTGTATAGGTGCTCTCTGCGGCAGGTTCTGCCCCCGAGGAGTACCGTGATAACCCCGACGAAGAGCAATATCAGTGCACCGACCCGTCAGGCAAGCAACCAACCATTTGATCATATCGATACAATCCCATGTTCTCGCTCCTGCTCTCTTTTACTGCATTAAGACAACGCGTTTCAAACTGCTGTGTGCTACGGTAGTTGAACCCATTTCCTCTGCATGACCTGTCATTGCCACAGTAACTAGATGAAACCCACTAGCATGTGTAGGAGTTGATTGAGCCATATGTATGTGTTGTTCCTACCTTGCTATGCCTGCTATGCTTAGAGTCGTGTCAGGTCTGGTTCATCTGGGTGATGGGCTGGAGTGAAATGGTTATGTCGGTAATGAGAGTGGTGTGGTGAACACGATTTGGTAAAGGTATCGATGAGAGGCCATGTAGGAGTACATGGTGGGTTGTTTCATTGAAGCCGACCTTAAGCACTGAGATCTGTATGTGTGATTGAAGATACAGCTACTACCATGCATTGGGCCCTGAAATATGACCCCGCTCGACTTCTTATTCACCCTAGCTCTCTGTCCAGGAGTTGCAAGTAGTTTCTGGTGTTTGTAGTCTACTGGAGGCCGTGGACAGCGCTGACCGTAGGGGTGGGCTGTGATGCGGTAGGTACGTGGCCGGGTGTACCGAATACCCGTTAGGTATCTCGGGAACCCTGTTCACATCGTTCGGGGCCGTATGGGAAACCTCGGCCGGACTCCCTGCGGATGGAACCTGGATAGGCGATAAACCTGGACTAGAGGCTTAAGTGTTTAGGTAGGTCGTGGTCTACACCCACGTCGGCTTTCGCTTGAAGTCTGCCGAGCACATGTCGTGTGCAGACGCTAAGTGGTGGAAACATGTATGAAAAAGTACACCCCTGCAGGGTTATCATAATCTATTCGAATAGCCGCGTCCGCGGTAAAGGACTACTTGGTTGCCTATACAGTTCATAGACAAGTAAATGGAAACTACTAAAAGCCTCAAGATAAGTGTGAGTGCCGAGGATGGCTCTTCCGTAGGAAGACGGAGGCGGATCCTCGGTAGTGTATTGAAGTGGTGAGCAGTGGACTCGTGTGCGCAAAACCATTCCAAGTTGGAGTATCATAGGATAGCCTAGCCAAGAGTCAAAGCTGGCTTGCTGCAATAACTCCACCAACCCTTCTTGATAACATGCATGTATGTAGGATCTGATGTAAGTCTTGCTGAGTACCTTTGTACTCATGTTGCTATAATTTACATTTTTACAGAAGACGCTGCAACCCCTTCTGATGGGTTCTACGTAGAGGTTGACATCAACGAGTAGGCTAAAGGCCCAGGTGGTGACCCTGAGCTTGTGAAGGACCATGTAGTATAGCTAGGCTTTCCAAGCCTCTTTTATTTTACTAGTTGTCTGTACTCAGACAAGTTACTTCCGCTGCTGGTTTGTATGACTGTATGACTTGTATGTTGGGTCGTGAGACCCGTACCTTTGTGTATGTTATGTATGGCTCTCTGAGCCTTAAATAAAGTACTTGTGTCATAGAGTCATGTTGTGATGCTTCGTTGTATTTGCACATATCGAGCATATTGTGTGTATGATTGAAATGCTTGGTATGTGTGGGATCTGACTACCTAGTTGTTTATCTTTAGTAGCCTCTCTTACCAGGAAATGTCTCCTAGTGTTACCGCTGAGCCATGGTAGCTTGCTACTGCTCTGGAACACTTAGGCTGGCCGGCATGTGTCCTTCTTCGTTCCTGTGTCTGTCCCTTTGGGGAAATGTCACGCATTGAGTACCGGAGTCCTGTTAGCCCGCTACAGCACGGTTTACCGGAGTCCTGCTAGCCCAGTGCTATAGCCCGGACCCACTTGCTGATGACCGACACGTTCGAAGCTGGGTCATGGATGCCTGTCCCTGTAAGTCTGTGCCACTTTGGGTTTACGACTAGTCATGTCAGCCCGGGCTCCTTATCATATGGATGCTAGCGACACTATCATATACGTGAGCCAAAAGGCGCAAACGGTCCCGGGCAAAGGTAAGGCGACACCCGTGGGGATACCGTGCGTGAGGCCGCAAAGTGATATGAGGTGTTACCGGCTAGATCGATGTGACATCGAGTCGGGGTCCTGACATTTGCCTATCTAATGTTTTTGCAGAGAGACTTCAGTCTCACTAGTAGTTCCACGTGGACTTCGACGCTTAGCTTGTTACCTCAGCTACGATCTTGTGCCATCGGCAGGATCTTGTAGATAGTCAGGCTTCTCAGCCTTTTTCATTTATAGATGTCTGTACTCAGACATGTTAAGCTTCCACATGTGTTTTGACTTGTATGCTCTGATTGTTGGGTCATGAGACCCATGATTGTAATATCTCGCTCCTCGGAGCCTATTGAATAAAATGCTTGAGTTGTAGAGTCATGTTGTGATGCCATGTTGTATTTGCACATATCGAGCATATTGTGTGTATGTTATTGAAATGCTTGGTATGTGTGGGATCTGACTATCTAGTTGTTTATCCTTAGTAGCCTCTCTTATCGGGAAATGTCTCCTAGTGTTTCCACTGAGCCATGGTAGCTTGCTACTGCTCCGGAACACTTAGGCTGGCCAGCATGTGTCCTTCTTCGTTCCTGTGTCTGTCCCTTCGGGGAAATATCACGTGATGAATACCGGAGTCCTGTTAGCCCGCTACAGCCCGGTTCACCGGAGTCCTGCTAGCCCAGTGCTACAGCCTGGATTCACTCGCTGATGACCGACACGTTCGATGTTTGGCCATGGATGCCTGTCCCTGTAAGTTTGTGCCACTTTGGGTTTACGACTAGCCATGTCAGCCCGGGCTCCTTATCATATGGATGCTAGTGACACTGTCATATACGTGTGCCAAAAGGTGCAAACGGTCCCAGGCAAAGGTAAGGCGACACCCGTGGGAATACCGTGCGTGAGGCCGCAAAGTGATATGAGGTGTTACATGCTAGATCGATGTGGCATTGAGTCGGGGTCCTGACAGCTTTGGTATCAGAGCCTAACTGCCTGTAGGATTACCAAGCCAAACTGGTCGAAGTTGTGTCTAGAAATGCTTTAGTTATGTAAGGGAATTGATTGTGGGATGGAACGTAAGGCTCTTTTACTCCTTATACCTCATGGCCTTCTGATCTGAGTCATCCTCTTCTCTTCTACGGAGATTAAGAACTAGGCCTTCTCATCTATCTATCAGGATGACGTGTTACTAATCCATAGACTTATAGGATTGATAGTTTCAAGCCTCTGTTCAGTTTCTACTACTTCCATACGTTAACTGTTGATCTCAAAACCTTGATATTGTGCTTCTGAGTGGTTATGCCACCATTTTTGTGAATGTCTCAAATCTTTTCTGAGCATTTACAGCCGTTATGCTGTCCGAGTCATCCCAGGTTTCTGAATAGTCTGATGCATTTGCAAATCCTTTCTTTCCATTCCCGATGTCCTTATGGTCAGAGTAAGCACACTAACTGGTGCGTTGAGGTAATTTATTGCCTTGACATATATGTTGGAGCTATTATTATGACCCTAGGTGTTTTAGGGAGTCACCTAGTAATTTAGCCATGTTATGTGTTCCCAGTGTGATCATTCTGGCCAACATTCTTGAAAGCATCCTGTGATGCTATTTAGTTAGTAGTCATTCTATTCCTGGGTTTGAACCCGAGACTCACCCTACTTACCTCATGTTGATAGTCTTTGCTCGTTCCTTTAGGATATCAGTAACCTTTGCATTAGTCCTCGAGGTCCGTGGTATTTCCTTCTTCCAAATACTATGAACCACATATGGCAGAAGTTTGTTGGATCAAAAGATCACAACAGGAGTGCTCTCGATGAGTTCTCCATTCTATATTGCGACTCTGCCAGTTCTACTTTTCTGCATGGATTATCCAGAAGAAACCTGTTAAACTTGATTCGACATGCTAATCCATGCATCCAAAACTCAAAAAATCATATGTTCTTTTGAGTTGTTCCCCTTTAGTTGTATTCTGACCCGCGTCTACCAATTGATAGTCAGGAGTAGTCGTGCATTCATGTTTATCGATGCCTATTATCCCTGTGGTCCGTCAAGCCATTCTATTCCAGAATGACTAGGAGAAATGAACTCCAGTACCTCATCCATATCTAGGATTGGGTCAAAGTAGTCATACTCCGCAGATCAAAATGCCAATCCAGCTTCTGGTCTGTTCTACCTTGGAGTACTACCTTCTTTATGTCAGGATTGTCATGAGAATTGCACCATCTCTTATGAATTCTTGACGCAATAATACTTCTTGCCATCATTGTTCATTCCTCAATTTCCGTGTTATTGTAACCGGAATGCCGACAAGTGAATCATGGTGTGTGAAATCAATACTGCTAGCAACTCCGTTGCTTAGTAGTTAAATGGACGATAACCTCATTCTTAGCATGTTGATTATTGAATCGTCACCCTAAGATTGATTGTGCTACCTAGTCCCTATTCCGGTGCACTCTTCGGTCGTTGAGTTAGGATTTTGGCAATCCCTCTCTCATTTGATCATATCGTCTTGCCCTGAAAAGCAAGATTGCTCTCGAGCTTAGTAACATATCAGTGGTTCGTGATTTTTCGATTATCTTCTCGAAAGTATCACCAGGTCATCACCCGACTGTTATGTTGAGCTCGTGATCAAGTTGGTTTCATATAAACCACCCCTTCTACAAGAATCTGTGTTGCATACCCCTGAGCTGTTTGGTCAAACTAAACAACAACTTGGAGAGTTGGAAGATGGAAGCTTGTCTGATTTAGTTCATCTTAAGGGATATCTAGCATGTGTGTTGAAGAAAGATGATATCTTCATCGATTGATCCTCGTGACCAGTTGTTGGACCTATTGTCTTACCAAAGCTTTGATTTGAGTGTGGGCTATCCTCAAATCAAATCAAAACCAACGATGTTCTTAATGTTGCCTCTCGTGGTTGATCCCTCGAGCATACACCATTATATCCTTTGGTCTGACCAATACTATCAATTGTTCTCATAATTATGGAATTCCATTTATATGGAAGCCTGGATGAATTGTTGTTGAGCCCATCAGCAACATTGTTATCTTCTCTCGTTGAACATTAAGTTGGTGTTGGAAACTTTTGAAAGCATTTCTTCATGCTAGCTCATGAAGTATATGTTCGGATGTAAGAAGTGACTTCCTCCAGTTCATGTGCATTTGATGCGAGTTGCAGCCGTGGATTCGAGAAAGTCAATGTTGCTTCCTTTGGAATCATCCCAAACCGGTCATGCATACGTGCGAAGTATTATGTGGGTTGGAGATTTGCAACCTTCATTCCACATGTGTCCCTAGCACACCAAGCCACTGATTGTTTTGTTCAAGGATAATAAGTTCTACGTGCTAGTCCTGAAGGTACAGAGACGGATTTGTACAAGATTCCGTTATCCTCGATGATGGTTCCCCTCCTGAACTCGGTAGTGTTTTATTATAAGACTACTACTTGGTCATGCCTGCCCGAGGCAGCGTGTCCACATGTTTGTAGCAGAACCAACTCATGTTTTAGAGCTTGCTATCGTAGTTCATTCCCCGAGATTCCCGCAACACCATCTCGTCGATTTGTGTTGCAAACTTTAATTTTCTTTCTAGACTTGAGGAGTCTGGAATATCCTGACACCAGCCAGATCTGACTCTAAGGCAGATATGATGGTTGGAACGTGTCCCAAGAATTATAATATTGGTCTCTCTGTAACCCGGTAAACTGGATGTTGTGGCCAACACACCCAGCCGGAAGACCTCTTGTTGTAGTATCTTGATTGAGGAAGTTGGCCACCTCCCCATGAGGATTTCGTAGGATTTACCTCTGTAGTTAATCCTTACGGATTCTTATGCTCCCGAAGTCCGATCTTTTATTTGATGTTCTAGATACCAAACCATGTAAATGGGTTACGCTAGCACATCAAGGAGAACATTAGAAGTGGAGTGCTAAATGTCTCTCGGTCGATCATCCATATTTTGTTTCCTTGGCCTCGCCAAGGTGAAATCTGAGACGGTGTTATCTTCCTTTGCATCTGCATCTCTTCCACCGGTATTCATCATCGTAGTACGTTGTGTTGCCAGGATTCTTGACACGGATATTGGTAAACCTTGATGAATATGGAAATGCTCAAGTTCTTGAGAGCACGTATAAGCTCTAGGTGTTATCAGCGACACTAACTGGGATTGCCCCAGATTTCCTCGGTTATGCTATAACCATTCCAATAGTGGAATAACTCTCTACTGTTGAGCCTCTCCCCAGTTACTAGAATCATTCCCATCATTTGCATTTTGTTCCCAGCTTGCACCGCCTTGTGCCAATCTCCCTTGGATCGCCCTTCTCAGCAATTGTTGTTCAGGATCATCTTCAGAGGTGGTTCTACCATGGGCCCCATTCATTTCCGATAATAAGCAAAATCATCCCTTGTGTTGTCTTCAACAAGGTAATCCACATCATCCATTCTGGCCCGAGAATGTCATTCTTTCGGTCAAATGATCGATTGTGATTTTCTTTAGGCTGGTATAAAGAGTTTCAATGATCTCTGAATCAAAGGTAATTCTTTTTGCCATTTAAGGGGATATATCTACGAGTCGCCATCCCTAAAGTGTCTTGTTGTGGTATCATGGCAACTCAACTCCTCGCTGCGTTGACAACCGATTACCACCTTCTTAAGTGCGGAAATGTTGTCTACCTAGTGAACCTTCGACAACTATTCCACTCCATTCCTTTGGATGAATGTTTCATATCTCAGCTCGAGAGATGTTGCTATGTCTCACTCTGTGAGTGGATCCTGAGTTGTTCGATCTTCGAGAAGATCGATCCTTCTAGAGTTTCTTTTCCCTCTCGTTGTCATGTTGGTTGAAGTTTCTAGAGCAAGATCACGAGACAAAGATGATGAAGGCATCGACGTTCCTATGAAGTGCAAGTTGGTTCACGAAGTTTGTGTTAGCTGTGTCCCCCCCCCCTTTTCATCTTACCCTATGCTTGAATCTCGGAACGAGATTCTTCTTTAGTGGGGGTGAGTTGTCACATCCCTAATTCTGGTCTGACCTATGCCAGCTTCCATGTGTGCATCATATTTAAATTCAAATGAAATTTGAATTGAGGAATTTTCAGAAGCCTCAGAATACCCCTAAAAATAACCAACATTTAAATCTCATCAAATGAGTCCAAGAAAATGTTCCTCTTAGTCTCTGAAAATATTGGCAAAATGTAAAAGTCAAACCAATATTTTTGGTATCTCAGAAACATTTATTTTGGGCCTTTGAATTAATTCAATAACTATTTGCATTGGATATATATTTCTTATATAATTAATATATGTCCAATAATTCTGGAACATTTTATGTGGTTTGGTATATTTTAGTTCTAGCCACATAATTAATTTCAGCATTTTATCAAGTGGTCTAGTATTTTTACTAAATCAAATCAAAACAGAACAAAATAGAAAAACTGAAACAAAAAAAGAAAGAGAGAGAATTACTTGTCTAACTTACCTGTTCGGCCCAGCACTGCAGCTCGCTGGCCCAGCTGGTGGGCCAGCCCACGAAGCCACCCCCCTGTCGTCTTCCTCCTTGCCAGGAGGACATGCGCGTGGCCAACGCATGCCGGCGCACGCCCGGCCACCTCCTACTTGCCGCTTCGCCCTGGCTTCTTCGGGAGACGCCACGCGGCCCTCGGACACCTCTCACTGTCCCCCGTCCTCACCCTCTCCCCTGGATTTCTCTCTCTCACTCACCCGAACGGGCTTGTCACCGCCGTTCTTCACCGCCGCAGCCACAGCCACTGCCTCGCCTCGCCGATGCTCTCAGAGGCTCCGCTGCCACCTCTTCTCCCTCCTCTCCGAGCTACACGAGCTAGGACGGCCCCAAGACGACGCTTGCGGCCTTCTTCCCCGACCACGGCCACCGGATGCCGTCGTCCGATTCGCCGTCTCCGCCTCCTCCCCGAGCACGCCAACCTGGTCTTCGAACTCACTGTGAGCCCCTGTCCATTTCCCCTCTCTCCCCATGCCGTCCGCGCCTTCTAACCACCGTGGCTGTCGGAGCCGACAGCTCCTTGCCGCCGGTCATGTCACCACCGCGACTATGGCCGTGCAAGCATGCGCCCGAGCTCACCACTAAGCTCACCACACCCCCAGGAGTCCAATGCACCTAACCGCGGCTCCTGCCATGCCCTGCACCCTCGATTTGTTCGACGCCCGAACTCCGGCCGCCGCATTCGTGCTCGCCGCCGTCGACTCAGACCACCCCAGCTCCACCCGCTTGGCCTACTAGATGTGCACGAGCCCCAGCTACGCGTAGGACCAAACCGCGGTCGATTTGGTCGACCGTGGGCGATTTCTGAGCCGCGCCGCCATCTCAGGCCTCGCCGGCGTCGAGTCGCCGGCGGGTTTGACCTCGTTTGACCTGGGGTTTGATCCCCCCAGGGTCACTGACGCGTGGGCCATGCCCCTGTTTAGTTTAGGTGTGAGTTTAATTAGCACTAATTAGCTTAGTTAATTAGTTGACTCACTGACAAGTGGGCCCAGGATCTAATTAACCTAGGTTAGTGCTACCTAACGCTAACTAACTATGTTAGTTAGTTGTTACACTGACATGTGGGTCCCAGCCGTCAGGTTTGACCTGGGCTGGCGCCTTTGACCTGCTGACGTCACCCTGACGCAATGCTGACATAATAAGTATTTTCTGGATTTATTTCTATACAGGAAATTCCAGAAAATGTCCTAAACTTCTAAAAATCATATAAAATCAACCGTAGCTCCAAATCAAATAATTTATATATGAAAAATGATCAGAAAAATCCAATCTATCCATTTGTACCATTTTCATGCATGTTTGAACAACTTAAATCTGCTGTGTACAACAATTTGAATAAATGGCATTTGAAATGCCTCATGTGGAGTTTGAATTTGAACCTAGGGTTCAAACCAACTTCATTTAACTTGCTGCTAGTTGCATTAGCTCAAATCACAGCATATTGCCATGTCATGATCATGCATCATATTTTGCATTGCATTGATTGTATTTCTTCTCTGTTGCCGGTATTTGCCCCCTCTCGATAGACGTGATCCGACGATGACTTCGATGACACCGATGAAGAGCTATATTATCTTCAGAAGTGCCAGGCAAGCAAAACCCCCTTGTTCATTATGATACAATCCCTCTCTCTCACTCCTGCTCTCTTTTACTGCATTAGGACAACAACGATTCAACTGTTACTTGCTGCGGTAGTTGAACCCCTTTATCCTCTGCATGACGTATCATTGCCACAGTAAATAGATGAAACCCACTAGCATGAGTAGGAGTTGTTTGAGCCCTGTAGTGCCTACTCATTCATGCTTGTTGTCATGCCTGCTACTGCTTAGAGTTGAGTCAGGTCTGATTCATCAGGGATGAATCAGAGGTGTGTGAACATGTCCTACTGTGTGTGAGCTAAGTGTGTGAACACGATTTGGTAAAGGTAGCGGTGAGAGGCCATGTAGGAGTACATGGTGGGTTGTCTCATTGCAGCCATCCTCATGAACTGAGTTCTGTGTTTGTGATCCATGAAACAGCTACTACCACGCATTGGGCCCGAAACCAATGGACCCTCTCGGCTTCTTAAGCACCCTTGTTCTCTGTCCAGGAGTTGCAACTAGTTTCTGGTGTTTGTAGGATATGTGTTGGAGGCCGTGGGCAGCGCTGACCCGAGGGGTGGGCTATGACGCGGTAGATACATCGTGGCATGGTGTACCGGGCACGCGTTTGGTGTCTCGGGAACCCTGCACACATCGTTTGGGGCTGTGAGCGAAACTCCGGTCGGATCTCCTCGTGGATGGAACCCGAATAGGCGATAAACCTGGACTAGAGACTTGAGTGTTTAGGTAGGTCGTGGCTGACACCCTCGTTGGGCTTCCGCTTGAAGGTTGCCGAGTACATGTCGTGTAAACGGCGGTAAGTGGTGAGAGCGTGTGTGAAGAAGTACACCCTGCAGGGTTAACATCATCTATTCGAATAGCCGTGTCCACGGAAAAGGACTTCTGGGTTGCCTGTACAGTTCATAGACAAGTGAAAGTGGATACTCTAAAATACGCAAGATAAGCATGAGTGCTATGGATGGCGTTCTCGTAGGGAGACGGGAGCGGATCCATAGTGGTGTATTGATATGGTGAATATGTGGACTCGTGTGCGCCACCTCAAAAGAGTTACTTGCAGTCGTAGTTCAGGATAGCCACCGAGTCAAAGCCGGCTTGCTGCAGTTAAACTCCACCACCCCCTTTGTTGATAATGATGCATATGTAGTTAGTTCTGATGTAAGTCTTGCTGGGTACATTTGTACTCACGTTTGCCTATTTTATGTTTTTGCAGAGAGACTTCAGTCTCACTAGTAGTTCCACGTGGACTTCGACGTTTAGCTTGTTACCTCAGCTACGATCTTGTGCCATCGGCAGGATCTTGTAGATAGTCAGGCTTCTCAGCCTTTTTCATTTATAGATGTCTGTACTCAGACATGTTAAGCTTCCGCATGTGTTTTGACTTGTATTCTCTGATTGTTGGGTCATGAGACCCATGATTGTAATATCTCGCTCCTTGGAGCCTATTGAATAAAATGCTTGAGTTGTAGAGTCATGTTGTGATGCCATGTTGTATTTGCACATATCGAGCATATTGTGTGTATGTTATTGAAATGCTTGGTATGTGTGGGATCTGACTATCTAGTTGTTTATCCTTAGTAGCCTCTCTTACCGGGAAATGTCTCCTAGTGTTTCCACTGAGCCATGGTAGCTTGCTACTGCTCCGGAACACTTAGGCTGGCCGGCATGTGTCCTTCTTCGTTCCTGTGTCTGTCCCTTCGGGGAAATGTCACGCGATGAATACCGGAGTCCTGTTAGCCCGCTACAGCCCGGTTCACCGGAGTCCTGCTAGCCCAGTGCTACAGCCTGGATTCACTCGCTGATGACCGACACGTTCGATGTTGGGTCATGGATGCCTGTCCCTGTAAGTTTGTGCTACTTTGGGTTTACGACTAGCCATGTCAGCCCGGGCTCCTTATCATATGGATGCTAGCGACACTGTCATATACGTGTGCCAAAAGGCGCAAACGGTCCCGGGCAAAGGTAAGGCGACACCCGTGGGAATACTGTGCGTGAGGCCGCAAAGTGATATGAGGGGTTACATGCTAGATCGATGTGGCATTGAGTCGGGGTCCTGACAGCGAAAAAGCGTGATTACATTATAGTGGCACTAGTTGATGAAACACACAAAATAAATAGAAGAAAATATTGCGATATTATCATAGTATGCCATGCTGCGAGGGCGAGATGGGCCCTTCGACGCCTCATACGGTACGCCTCATACTGGACATCGTCCCAAGTCTCCCAGATACACCTTCTGCCAGTGATGAACATCAGTGTATAGCAGTAGTACAAGGAGGCGCCTTGAGACATCCAAATCTCTATTTTTGTACATATCGACTAAAATTAAGCACCCCAGTTTGCATAAACGATTAAACATTAACAATGGGACTAGTTGATGAAACATACTTTAACAAAGAGAAGCACTTTCTTTATCTACATTGGAAATGAAATGATAGAGATGACACTCGCTCTATTTTAACTATATTATTACTTCATTTTATCAGTGACACTAGGGTCAAGCAGGTGGCAAACGAGGTGTACCGTGCGTTGCAAGGATGGAGGCCGGTGGTGCTTAGACTGGGATGCTGAAGCTGGCTCTTTCAGTCACCAACATGGATGATTCAATTCATGGGACCTTTTGGTGCAGTTCACCTAAAATGAAGCAATGTCCCGTGAGCTAGCAGCTTCTTCTTCAATTTTTTTAAGAAAAGGGCTCCAGCCTTGGTTCCATTTCCATCAGAAAACGAAACCCACAGAGCTTCTTCTTCATTAGTTGCAATAAAATTGAGCAACATCAATGTTGGTTGTGATGCTCCTGGAATGCTCAACTATAATTTGGATATCATTTGTGCAGTTCAACTAAGATCGAGCGTGAAATGTATATCTCTGTTTGCACAAAAAAGGTGGAAAGGAGGGTGACTAACAAGTAAAAAGTGATGTAACATGCATCAAATGAAAAGAAGCATGTTCCTTATCTGAATGGAAATCCTACAAGGACAGTAGAAATTTCTAAAGCAGTGGCATTGCTAGATATTAGTGTGGGCATCAGGATTAACTATGACAACCGTTAAATACGACATTACTTTGGGCACGGGAGAGTAGGCGGACCAGGACAGTTGCATTTCTAACGAAAAGAACCAACTTATCTTAATGGGAAATTTTAGCAGGACATGTAAAGAAGTGCCATTGATTCATATTACTGGAGGCATTACATTGAAAACAACATTGGTTTAACGTGTCCTTACTTTTAACAGTGCGACTGCAACATTTTACCAGTGGCATTACATAAGAGTGGCTCGGGGCAACAAACATCAGAACAGGATATCTGGGTTGGTCCCATTTTTGTTCGGTATAGCCACCTTATACTGTGTGAGGCTAGCAAATGTAGTGCTGGACTTACTCTGTTGACTTGTCCCTGAGTCCCCACTTTCTTTCCTTTTCCAACAAATAGATCGGGTTTATATTGAGTTTGTACTGCGTTACCCTTTATTTCCCTATTAGACCTAGAGACCAATTGGATAGCCAGTCTCTGCTACTTTTCGCCCCCATTATTTCCTCTTTCGACCAAGTCCTAGATTCTGGTAACAAATCCTCCCCCACCCCC